>NC_030835.1:13660000-13907500 GCF_001704415.2 Capra hircus
GGGCCTACCCTCCAGAAATACTGCCAGTCACTATGTAGGGAATGAGCAGGAACAGGGTGGGTAAACTGCTGAATAATGTATTTATGAGTCTTTGCTACTTTGCCTCCCATTGATACTTTCAATTTGAATTCACGCATTACTTAGCTGTATTGCTCAGAGGAGGCCTGCCTCTTCCCCCACCTCCGCTCCCTGCTTATTGTAGTAGCAGGGCTTGAAACTGTGGTATAATTAACATAATTAAAGTATTAATAAAGATTGAAGGGGTTGGACACTGTGTGAAATGCTTAATTTTGTGTATCTTTAACTGATTGAATGTTTAGGTTTGCATTTCAGCTGTCACCCAAATTATGTGTAATTAAGCCAAAGCTAGGATCTGCCTGTCTCATACCCAGTGCGGATGGCAGACAGATTTGATTCTGGGGAGAAGGTGGTAAATCTGCCCACTCATTTGTAGCTGTGAGCTTTCACACTTTTTATGCATCTCTTGCCTTTTTCCAGCGCATTCATTGATCAAATTATCCCATTAGAAAGGAATGAAGAATAGATAGCTACAGTGAAAAAAAGTAAATGCTTTCAACACATTCCCCGGTTACTCCTCCCCACCTCTGCAGCTTGCCAGCTCTCTCTGGGTGATGTCCTCTTGGGTTGGTGCTGCAGGGGTGTTCTTGCTCAGAGGGGATGCAAGGCAAGCTCATAAAGCATTACAGATTACAGGTCAGCATTGGAAACAGCCACGAACCCTAGGGACTAGGCTCTGTGTTCCAGAAGAGACCTGCCTTTGGAACCCAAACTGTGAGGATACCAAGATCACTGAAAGAACTCACTTACAAGACACTTTAAGGCGAGATCAAATAACTGTCTTGATATTAAAGGAATCATTACTCAGAAGCAAGGGCCCCTAAATTAACCAGCACCCCACCCACAAAAGAGTTCTGCGGACATTCACATGAAGGATGTGGCTCTCTCAGATAAAATCCTGTCTCTCAAGGGAGCATATGGATTATGTAGCGTGTATTCACTCTTGCGCTGGACACAGGGAGGAAACAAAATGCACATGCTCCCTGCCTTTAAAATGTTGCCATCAATTTAGAGAGAAAAGAGGAAAGCAGAGGGAAGAGCCAGCACTATCAGACAGGACAAAGGTCAAATAAACAACACAGACCGCGGGTCCTCAGAAGGCCGCAGCAGTCACAGAAGGAAGTGAGCTGCATCTCTCTCAAGATGGGCCTTCAAAGATGAGATGGACTTTTGCAGGCAGTTATGAAACCAAGACCGTGACTGAGGCTGAGGGTTTGTCTGGGAGGTGAGTTTGAAAGGAAGGCTGAGGTATCTGTTAAGGAAGAAGGTCTGAAGAAAAAATGGAAATGATGATCCCAGTACATGCATAGGCAGGTGGAGTGGATGGCTGCTGTGCTCATGCTCTATTGCTGCCCTAACAAATTATTAGGCTCAAAGCAGCACAAACTTACTATCTCATGGTTCTGTAAATCAAAAGTTCAGAGGGTTCAATTGGTTTCTTTGTGTCTAGTCTCCCAAGGTCAAAGTCAAGGTGTTGGCTAGGCCAGTTCCCTTCTGAAGCATGCAGTGGAGAATCTGCTCCCGGGCCAGGATCAAGTGCCATTGGCTCTAGGACTGAGGTCCCTGGTTCCTACCTTGGCTGCCATCAGTTAGAGTCCCACTTCATCCGACACAAAACAGTTTTAAAATGCCACCTGTACGTTTGGCTTTCTTCACAATGAAGTCAAGCTTAGAGACCCTTGGAAAGCAAACCGAGCATGGGCTTCTTTAGGATTTCTTTTTTCTTAGCTCTCTTGCCCACCCTCATAAATTTGCCTCCCCCTGCCCCCACTGAGTCACATTTCTTTTATGAACTCTTCCCCAAAGTCCTTAAGTTGGTGTTCACAGAAATAGCAGCTGCTTCTGTCTTTGCTCGTGGTTCACTGATTTACATAATATTCAGTTAAATTATGTTTACAAATACGAGAAAAACTGGCATAAAGCAGTTGGGAGTAAACACAACTGGTTTTTGGTGAGAGCAAAAGTATATGGACACAGTAGGTGGAAGTGGCCTCCTCGCTGGAGTGCGGACACCAGTTAGTTTATCTCATGGAGGGAAGGAAGACGACGGGGAAGGTGAAAAAATGGAGGAAGCTGGATAGGTTTTGGGGGGAGGGGTAAAGAGAGCTTCTACTAAACATGAAATAACTTGCATGTCTCTAGAAGGAGTAACATACATTCTTGACATTGTTTTTTTAAGTGATCACTCCATCCCCCAACCAAAAATAAATACATAAACTAATAAAGGCATGACATGGTTCTCAATCCATAGGACAGAGTGAAGGCAAAATAGCAGACCCATCCCCTGTAGGGACACCTAAGCTTGCCAAATTTAGTGGCAGTTGCCCTCAAACTTGGAAACAAAGTACCCTAAAGACTGATCCGAGCTTGAGAAAGTTAAAATTGACCAGGTGGAGGAATCTACTATGGTCACTTGTAATTATTCTGTTCCTGCTGGCGAAGTGCTTCTAAAACAGTACACCATTCAGGGTAGGTGTTTTGATCAATTACATTCGCTGGTAGGTCAGCACCTTCATAGGTTACTCTTGCTGATTCATTACCCTTATTGTGGCAGAGAGAAGTATTTCAAAGCACCAATTAATAAGTCAGACAAGCTTGAGTTTGAATCCCAGCTCTGCCTGACTGCCTTGCTTTGAGCAAATTATTTAACTGCTGTGAGCTGTGGTTTCAAGATGAAATGGAAATGACAGAACCTATGTTTACAGAAGTGTGGTGGGGACTAAATGTGGTCACACATATGAAGCACTTACTAGAGAGCATTTGGCACGTAGTAAGCCCTGCAGAAATGGTAGCTGGCCCTTAAGGACATAGGAAGTTCTGATTTGGTAGGAGTGGAAATTGGTGACCTGGGATGTCGTTCAGGCCCCAAGGCATGGAATAAGCAAGAGTCTGGGGTGATCGGGGGCATCATAAAGATGCTGTATATGAAAGGAGAAAGTAATCACACGGAGACCCTAGGATGGTCTTGGCCCACCTGATGATTCTGCTCAATGTTGATCCAGGAGGCTTAGGTAGTCAGATACTTGTTACCGAAACAGTCCCAAGTATCTCCCTGGAGGAATGTGAAATTCCCAGAATACCCCAGAGGTCATTCCTCACCAGATCACTTGTATTTTCATTTAGTTATAAAAGTATGGATTGAGTGCCTATTTTGTATCATGTGCTGAGGACATAGGGTTGAAAACAAGGACTTGAAGATCCTCAGGAGTTTATGGTCAACAAAAGCACATGGATATTTACATATTCCTATTCTACTGTGATTTATCAGGAAGTCAATACACAGAAGATAGGGTCTCTAATCATACCTGGGGCAAATGCAGACTTTTCCCCAGAAAAGACGAAATGTGAACAGGATTGCAAAGAGTGAGTTTGATAACTGAGGAGAGGGAGAACAAGCATTTCAGGCAGTGGGAAGAGCACATGCAAATACAGAGAGCCCTGAAAGGTTCTAACAAGTCAGGCAGGGAGCAGCGAGAAAGTCAGGATGACTGGGATGGGTGGTATCTGGCAGGTGAGACCAAAGGGGTAATCTGAGGTGTCCCACTACTAAATCCAGTTCCTAGAGATTAAAATGACTTTCTTCTAGACTACAAACAATAAAATCAAGAAAATGATCTAGAAATGCATCTTTCAATCAACTAGAATATGGGAAGGATCTGTGCCTTGTATCATCTCAATGAACTTATTATCTACACAGAGCTTCTCAAAATTCACAGTGCGTATAAGGCACCTTAAGGTCTTATTAAAACATGGATTCTGATTCAATAGGGCTGTAACTGGGACCCCTACAATTCCATATTTCTAACAAACACCCCAGTGATGCTGATGTTGCTGGTCTATGGACCCCATTTTAAGTAGCAAAGACCTGAAGATCCTACAGTCATTCAATTTCCACTCAGAATTACTTTGTGGCAATGAGGACCAGTATCTACGTACTTGTGTAATTCACCTACTGGAACCACAGGTGAATAAAATGTCATAAAGCACACATGCTGAGCCATCTAGAGCTTACTGACAAGTTCTTCTCCACTGACTCCCCCTCCCTTTCCAAAAGTAATTTAAGGAGAAATAATCCTGTATTTTCTAACTTTCCCAGTAGCATTATGCTTCAGACAATTCTTCAGACTTTCCCACCCTTTATCAACTTGGAATGTGAATGAAGCATCTGACCCAAATTTCCCAATTTCCTGTAGCTGAGCCACAACGTAAAAGCCAGAACATTCTTACCAAGCAACTCTTTGGATTTCAAGTTTCAGACAGAAAAACATGATTCTCTTTCATTTTAAGCCATTAAAGTCTGGGAAACTTTACTTCACATTACTGAACTTGGGATCAAACAAAACTGCCTGGGGTGCATGATGGGATTTGTTTAAAGAATTGAATCTACCTCAAAACCCAGGATATATCTTTATCTGAAAAGAGACAAGAGAAGCACTCCCACTGACCTGCCTTCTCACCCCAAGATTTACATGAAATATGCTCTCCCGGCTTTTAACAACTCCTCTCCAAAAGCTCCAATGGAAGGACATCACAGCTTTCCAGGGAAGTTCCCACGAGGAGCTGGCTTTTCTTCTCTTGTTAGCCTTCCCTTGGGTGCTAAGGTCAGTTGGAAGTTCAAAGATGTTAGGGTTGCTATGGGCCCGTCTCTCTTTTCTTAAGTCCTGTAGAAACCACTATCTATCATGTGAGAACCACATTTGTCAATGCATCACTTTCAAGGATATCTAAAGCATGTTAGACTCTGCCAGTAAACTGCAGAAGATAGTGCTTGCATGCAAAGTCACTTCAGTTATGTCTGATTCTTTGAGATCCTACAGATTGTAGCCCACCAGGCTCCTCTGTCCATAGGGATTCTCTAGGCAAGAATCCTGAGTGGATTGCAATGCCCTCCTTCAGGGGAATTTTCCCAGTTCAGGGATCAGATTTCACTTTTGTCTCCCGCATTGGCAGGTGGGTTCCACTGGCACCATGTGGGAAGATCTTCCTGACCCAGGGATCGAACCAGGGTCTCCCACATTGTGGGCAGATTTTTTACCATCTGAGCCACCAGGGAAGCCTCCCAAAATTTTTCACCAAGTTTGGAGTAAAACTTCTTTTACATAGGCATTATGTGTGTGTGTGAGTTACTCATTCGTGTCTGACTCTGTGACCCCATGGACTGTAGCCCACTAGGCTCCTCTGTCCATGGAATTCTCCAGGTAAGAATATTGGAGTGGGTAGCCAGGCCTTCTTCAGGGGATCTTCTTGACCCAGGGATTGAACCTGCATTGGCGGATGGATTCTTTACTGTCTGGGCTACTGTCAGGGAAGCCTACAGAAGATGTGATCTTTCCCAGTTTTTCTGAATCCCCCACAATGTTTAGCACTCTTCTAGCCAAAGGTTGCTCAAAAATATCTACCAATCATATTGATTCATCTTGGAGAACGGCAGCTCAAATAAGATTTCTATGGAAAGTAAAAGACTTTTTTTTTTTTCTTGAAAATTAATCCCTAGAAATGACCTTAAGCTACTCCAACCTTAGGAAACAAATACCAGGTACTGGGTTTTCTAGGTGGTTTTAAAGATGTACAAAAGGGGTAGAGCCTAATGGTGAAAGAGCCTGAGTCGAGAGTTTGGGATTAGTCCTAGTTTTTCTCCATCCCAGCTGAATAACATTGGATGTGTGACATAGCTTTTATGGCCTAACTTTCCTCATCTATAAATATCTATTTGAAAATTACATCTGATCTCTTCACAGGGGCTAGAAAGTTCAAAGAAGGTAAACACAAAGAGCTTTCAACACTAATGTCTGGAACAAACGAAGGAAATAAGAGTGGTAGAGACGGGTGGGTGGGTCCATGGCTGGATTGGTGGACAGGAATATGGATAGATGGGTGGACAAGATGTGGACATGTCCATGGACAGATGGGTGGAACAATCTGTACCAGAGCCAGGGTTTGTTTTGCTTTGCTTTATAAAGTGTCTCCAGCCATAAATCCACTGAGAATTTCACACCGCCGTCTCTAAACCAAACTTCAAACCAAAAAGCAATTGTCTATATTTCTAAATTATAGGATTTTCTGACAGAAATGAGATGAAAACTTTGGGATTATTTGCGCCATTCTTCTTATTTTGCAAGTAAAGGAACTGAGGTCGGAAGGGGAAAGAATTTATTCAAGTTGATAAACTCCTAAGAGCAGAGCTGGTGAGATCCTACCAGTTTGTGACTCCAAACCTACCAATCACTTTCCAGTGTCCTACTGACACTACCAAAAATACCCAGGCTCTCTGATACTAGAGAGCATTTTCACTCCCTTCTGACCAAAGCCCAGCACCTGGGCTCTTCTAAAAGCACACTACTGAATACCATTTACCAAAAGGCAGTTCCTTCTCAAAGACAGGAAAATACAGAGATGTGTTTCCAATTAGTCAGGGAAAAAACTCAGCCACATATGCTTTGCCATTTAGTGTTGCTAAGTTGGTGATTTCTCCCCAAAGTGGGGAACGGGTATAACTGTCATCATCTCTTCTGTTATTTGCATCCAAAGAAGTCACATGTGTCTCAGCAATGTGAAATATTCTCTTTCATCTGCTTGGGAACTATCATCCAGTATCCTCTCCTTCCTCCACATCCCACATCATTACACTCCCCTTCCACGAGCTAAACTCCTTGACACAAACTCTCATGAAAAATAATATGTCTTAAAAAGAGAAAAATCATTAAAGAAGGGCTTTATTTTCCTTCATTCTGCACTCCTCTGTCTAAAGGAGTTCTGACTGCCAGATAGCTTTCTCTGGGCACAAAAGACTACTCTTCATTTTGGTTAACACCTGATAAAGCTTCATTAAAATTCTTTCCCAAACAGAAAACTCCAGCATCCAGATTCAAAATAAACATATGCATTTCTAAAAGGAAAGCTGACAAGGAGAAGTTACATGCACACCATTAAAAAGTCAGAAAAGCCCTGACTAAGAACAATCTTTCAATTCGTTACTGCCAAGCCAGCCCATGAGAGGAAAACAGGTCTGAGTCACTGAAAGAAGCCAGGGTTTTGTAAAGGGCCAGGTTTACTGAGTCGACAGAGTTTCAGGGGAGTAACAATAAGGAAAAACTTCAGTGAAAAGAAACTCCTGGTTTCTCAGGGCATTTTAACTCTACCAAAAAGTCTGGAAGTAAAGAAAAACTTAATAAGGCAGTATGAAGCAGAGTGTCACAGTAAAGGCCTGCCATCTGTTCAAGCACGGCTGCATCCATTTCACTGAGAAGTTCCTTCTACTGACTCTGGGCTTGGCCACCATGGGACTTACTTTGACAAGTAAGATGGTAGCAAATAAGACATAAGCAAAGACTTGAAATGTGCTCTGCTTTGCGGATTGTGCCCTTTTGGTGCTCATGGAACTCCATAACCACCATGTGAACAAGGCTGGGATTAGCCTCCTGAAAGATCACACAAAAAGAGGCCCAGTCATGAAAACCAACCTGTGGCCTCAGCTGAGAACTAGGAAGGAGATCACTGAAGACAAGTTGAGACTACTCTGGATCCAGACGACTATCCAAGTGAGTCCAGCCCAAATTGCCCATTTGCACAATTGGGCAATAATTACATATTTGTTGTCGCAACTTTTGTGGGGTGGGGCAGTTAGTTATTCAGCAAAAGCTAATTGATTCAGCAGCTCAAAAGTGCTCAGTGAGAACAGTTTTATGTGGATCAGTGGCTGATTTCCAAGAGCTAAGAGGTTTCTGCCCTGAAAAGGTATTTGGTCCAAGCTCCACCAGCACCCTTGCATATCATGTGAATGCATCCAATTAGAAATGGGGATTAGATATGTAAACAAGGCGGCAGGTGCTGAGTCCCCTTCAAAGAACACATCTGACAACTACGGCAGGTGGCTGTCACATATTGAGACATACCCAAGTTGGCCAGTGGATGGACAGGGAGAAGAACTTGGTTTGAGGCCTGGCCCTGGCACTTACCAGTCACAAGTCGCTTCCCCTTCCTGTCCCTGTTATTGCATTAATTAAGAGGGGCCACTAAGAGTTACCTCGCAAAAGTCTTGTGAGGAATAAATGAAAAAACATACATATGAAAGTGATTTTTTATATGTAGAATGCTGTAAAATATCAAGTAAAACTTTTATGACAAAGTTGATCAGTAATAAGGCTGCTGCTACTGCCCAAATTTAGAAAATAAGGTTGAAAAGACTCTTCTGTTTCCATGTGTCTATATACCATCTGATCAGCCCAACCCACACTCTCTTGTACAAATAACAAAAACTCATCCATCTAGACTGAGGAGTGCCAGCAGAACTTTAAGAAATGGAGATTTTATGTTTATGAATCATCTAACAAAGTGGCAAAAGAGTAGAAACGGAAGGCATCTGCTCTTGTAAGAAACCCTACTCTGAATTGTTTCCATAATTAGAATAATCACTCCCTAATGTATCTACCATTAGTTCTATGAAACATACACACACATTTCGCATGCATACACATTATGTTCTGAAAAGCAGGGTCTCATTCCACATATCCTCATAAAGCATTTTTAATTGACCAGTGTACAGTACTGATCTGGCAAAATCAGAAAGAAAGAGGTTTCCATGTGAGTTATATTTTACAGACTTGAAGTATTTCGAAGCAAACAAGAAAATAAGTAGGGGTAGGACTGAGGGACAAACTCTATCATGGCAGAACCCCAGGTTCTCTGTTTCCTGGGTTCATGGAACCAAACTCAGTAGGAGAGTTAGCTTTCCAATTTGTGGGAAGGAAATGGCCATGACAAAAAAGATAGAATTTATTCCACTTTATGATCATCCTCTAATCATTTTATTATAGTCTTATTGCCCTTTACTGTTACCTTTGAGAGAATATACCAAAATATAGCATTTCTGGTTTGGCAGACAATGACATGTTTAGCTGCCTTAAGTTTAGGGTGATGTTATTAATAGTCTCCAGAGTGAATATTTGCCTTGCGCCTGTCATGCACATCATTGCCTGTGGTTCTAATCCTCACACTTTTCCATGAGACAGATACTAATATTATTTCTATTTTAAAGTAGAGGAAGTACAGAGAAGGTAAGTAACACGCATGAATCACACTGCCAGATTAGGCAGGAACTGGGGTTTTCTCTGAGCAATCTGATTCCAGATTCTATCTTCTTAACTAGAACACATATGAAATCCAGGGCCTTCCTCAAGGGCACCATGATCTCCAAACACTCTGCTCACTGTTTGAGAACCCCTGGGTTAGTAGAACCCCTGGTGAAATAGAACCATTATCACACAACTTGATACAATGCTGGCTTCTTGAATGTGAAGTTCCAGCACAAAATTTAATATCAGAACTATGCTGACGACTGCTATAGTTTATTCACACACATGTGCAAACACAAATACACACCACCCCCTATACTCCAGTCAGTTTACTAGATAACCTGCCTAGATTTATTTTATTTTGGCAGTGAATGAAGATATTCCTCTTCCAATTCAATAAAAAAGGACAACAGAGCCGTAAATATAGAGATGAATGTAAGAATTCAACCGTTTGATTGCATTAATTCAAAGAACTGATTAAAGAGTCTTGATACAATGGTAGAAATCAGTTTGATTTATTAAGCTACATCATCCATGAAATCTACACAGAGTGGGGAAAAAAATTAAACCTGTCACTTTAAAGAAATACACTCTACAATAAAAGGAATGAAGAAAAGGAACTTCTAGGATAATATATAAACATATGCATAATCTGGAGAAACCAAATCACAATGGGATATTACATTCCTCCAAGTCTGTGATTGGGGGCAGCTCTCCGCCACCCCCCGCCCCACTCCTACCTCTAGCTCTCAATTAGGCAAGACTATGGCTTTCTTGTTGCTTCTCCTGAGCCTGGAACATGGCACAGCAAGGACTTCTAAGTTATAAGTGTTACTCCACAATTAGCAGGCCATTAGTCTTCCTCTGCATTTTAGCATAGCAGTGCTTGGTAGACTCTATTCTACCATGTGGCCAGGGCCGAGTGTAACAGCCAAAGGTTCCCCGCTACAAACACTTGCAGACTGCTCCAAGGGGCCAGAAGAAGCCACTGCCCAAATAAAGCCAACGGGAAACCTGCTAAGTGTCTCGCTCCACTGGACTTCTACATCATCATCACCTGGGAGCTTGGTAGAATGGCAGAGTCTCAGCCCTACCCCAGACGTCATGAATCAGGGCCTGCATTTAACAAAGTTCCCAGATGATTTTCAGCCACAGTAAAGTTTGAGAAGCTCTGTCCTAGGTTTCAGATGCTAACCAAAGCAATGTTTGGCTCTGGAGGCAAGCAGGTTAAGAAACTGGAAGTCTTAGAAATGGCTGACAGCAGGCCTGGGAAGCCTTCACCTAGAGAGAAGAGGTCTTATCAAATCACATTCAAAGATTTGAGAGAACTCAAAATCAAAGTCAGCTCAATGAAACACCAAAGACAAGGACTAGGTAGTTTAGACCAGAGTTCCAGACCATTACTGACATTTTAAACCAAATAATTATTTACTGTGGAATGCTGTCCTGTGCATTGTAGGATCTTAGCAGCATCCCTGGCATCTCCTAACCCAAGTAAAGAAAATCAATAAGGCCTCCAGTCATTTCCAGCTCTCCCTGGGGAGACAAAAATCACCCCTAGTTGGAAACTATTGGTTTAGATGTTCATTAGCTCATATGAATCAAAGTAGTGGCATGACAGCTAAAACCAAAAGGTAACAAAATAATGAATAATACAATCTTTAATTATAAAAACAATCTAGGCAGAAGTCCAGATGAAGGAAGGCAATGTTCTGGCCCTATTCTGCTCTGGTCATTCCTTCCTGTTATACTAAGTTCCATTCGAGTCCCCAAATTACAAATAACAAGCAAACAAACAAACAAACAAACAAAAAACCACTGGCTACATTAACTATGTTGCTATGAAAGTATTCAAGGTGGAGATACATCAGGGAATTATGTCATATGAAGAATAACTCAGGCAACTGTTATGCTAAATTCAGAGATGAGAATCATGTGCCAGGTGTCTTGCAATATCTGAAGAACCATGTGAAAGAAGAATAAAGGTATATTCTGTGTGGCTTCTACCGACAGAGGCAGAGATATTAAGAGTGGACTGAGGATTAAGAAGGGGAAGAACCAGCCAACGGGCAGAACTGCCCATAGAGAAACGGGTTGTACTATAACCCATTCCAGATATACTTCCAGATGTATAAGCTGGATTTAGAAAAGGCAGAGAAACCAGAGATCAAATTGTCAACATGCTTTGGATTATAGAAAAAGCAAGGGAATTCCAGAAAAAACATCCACTTCTGCTTCACTGACCACGCTAAAACCTTTGACTGTATGGATCACAACAAACTATGGAAAATTCTTAAAGAGATGGGGGTACCAGACCATCTTACCTGCCTTCTTAGACATGTGTATGCAGGTCAAGAGCAACAGTTAAAACCAGACATGGAACAACAGACTGGTTCAAAATTGGACAAGGAGTACGTCAAAGCCGTATATTTTCACTCTGCTTATTTAACTTATATGCAGAGTATATTATGTGAAATGCTGGGCTGGATGAACTACAAGCTGGAATCAAGATTGCCGGGAGAAATATCAATAACCTTAGATATGAAGATGACACGACCCTTATGGAGAAAGCAAAGAGGAACTAAAGAGTCTCTTGTTGAAGGTGAAAGAGGAGAGTGAAAAAGCTGGTTTGAAACTCAACATTCAAAACACGAAGTTTGTGGCATCCAGTCCCATCACTTCATGGCAAAAAGAAGGGGAAAAAGTGGAAGCAGTGACAAATTTTATTTTCTTGGGCTCCAAAATCACTGTGGATAGTGACTGCAGCCACAAAATTAAGACACTTGCTCCCTGGAAGAAAAGCTATGATAAACCTAGACAACATCACTTTGAGGACTAGTCAAAGCTATGGTTTTTTCAGTAGTCATTATGGATGTGACAGATGGACCATGAAGACGGCTGAGTGTTGAAGGGTTGATGCTTTTGCATTGTGGTGCTGGAGAAGACTCTTCAGAGTCCCTTGGACTGCAAGGAGATCCAACCAGTCAATCCTAAAGGAAATCAACCCTGAATATTCATTGGAAGGACTGATGTTGAAGCTGAAGCTCCAATACTTTGACCACCTGATGTGAAGAACCAACTCGCTGGAAAAGACCTTAATGCTGGGAAAGACTGAGGGCAATAGAAGGAGGCAACAGAGGATGAGACGGTTGGACAGCATCACTGACTCAATGGACATGAGTTTGAGCAAGCTCCAGGAGATAGTGAAGGACCGGGAAGCCTGGTGTGCTGCAGTTTATGGGGCTGCAAAGAGCCAGACACGACTAAGCAACTAAACAACAATTTAGCAGCTAGGGCCCTATCACCAGGGGACGATGTAAGATGTAGCTGGATGACCACATGCTACAGAGGGAGCATAATGCACCCTGCCCTGAGTTGGTATAAGACAAGATCATTTATTCATTGTATCATTCATGCTTTCAACAGATATTTATTACATGTCTGATATGAAATAACCATATGCAAGTAATTCAAAGCAGAATTACATGTTCTAAGACAAACTAAAATTGGTCTTCCATGGTGGGCAAATAATTAAGAATCTGCTGTGCAACTCAGGGGACATGGGTTCAAACCCTGGTCTGGGAAAATTCCACGTGCCACCAGAGAACCAAGGCCCTGTGCCACAACTACTGAAGCCCCCACACTCTGGACTCTGCGCTCCACAAGAATAGCCGCTGCAGTGAGAAGCTCACGCACTACAACTAGACAGTAGTCTCTGCTTATGGCAGTGAGAGAAAGCCCTTGCACAGCAATGAAGACCCAGCACAGCCAAAAATAATTAAATAAAATTTAAAAAATTGAACAGGTCTTTGAAGAGTTCAGAGAGAGGACGACTGACTGGAGAATCCTCAACGACTAGGACACAGCCAGTGGGATAGGAGGGGCATCTGGACAGCATCCTCCTCTGCTCTAACTTGTCTCTAGAGAAAATGTACTCATGATGGGTATAAGGCAAAGCAAAGTAAGGTAGCAGCCCATGGAGGAAGTTGGAGATGGAGTACAAGATTTGGACTCTTTCACTGCCACTTAGCAGCTTTGGGACAAGCCTCAGGTGGGGTAGAAAACTTGTGGTTCAGAATTTAAAGTTTATTTTAATAGAGATTTCAGTTACACTATAGGGGGTCTCTGCCCTCTTAGCACTTCTGATTATATAATGCAGTCCAGACCCTAACATAGAGCAGGCATTCAATGTTTGATGAAGAAATGAGATGATGTTCATCTAACATACAAAGAGAGCCCAAATGTGGAGGTTTATCCAGTAATGGAGGATAACAATATCCTACCTCTTAGAGACACTAAATTGTTCACTTCCTCATAATTTATTTTCTAAGTTGGCAAAACAGACCTATACAGCTACTTAAAAGAAAACAGCTACCACCAGTCCACCAGTACAATTTTTGTAATTTATAGCCCATCTTGGTCTAACAATGACAAGGCCCTCTAAGCAAAACATTAATTTCACATAGTCACAATTAACTATAATTTTCATGCAAATAATGGATCTAAACCAAATTGCAATTTTTTTTTAATGTGGCCTGATGCTGACAAGAAGACCAAAGTAAATGTCTCCATGTATCTTTAATAATAACCTTAAAGGAAGACATATTTTATTTTAAAAGAAGTGGGTCAGTCATATGACCCCACTGAGCAAGTATTAAAACAGCTGTTCTATGCATAGAATAACATTTTTTTTTTAGTTTACTGTGTTTGCTTCTTAGACCCTATTTTGTGTTTCCATTTTGAAGAACTAAATGCCCCAGATGAATCAGTCAACAATATGTTAGCTGCTCTCACATTCAGCCTTCTGCTGTTTTATAATAGTGCCCTGATCTTATTTCAAGAAAAGAATGACAAACTTATAGCTGCAAATGCTAAATTTATGGGCTTCTTTGTGGCAGGCATTACTGAGAACAGGGCTGAGGAAATAGGTAAGATGCAGTGGAAAGAAGAAACCTCCATAAATACAAGGGCAGGCCTTGATTTTCATCTGAGCCCTGCCATCCAAGCACCGAAGGCCCGCATGCTTGAGATTTTTTTAAAGATGTGTAGGGCAGCCAAAGGTGTTGAGTGCTAATTAGATGGACAAATGAATGGTCACCCTCAAAAGGCACATTATGCCTAGTCACAGCTCTTCTAAATGCCTTGGTAGCTGCTTTAATAGCTCTGTGACTTTAAAAACTACAAGGTCAAGAAGAGTTGCATTTTGCTGGAACCTTCCCAGCAGACCCCACAGTGCCCACCAGAGCTGAGTCTCTGCAAAAGTGACCTGTTAGAAGGGGAGGAATGCCACCCTTAATTTCACCAGCATGATGCCAAATAATTAGTAGAGGGTACATTTTGTGTTTGCTGAATGGACTGGTTTTCACCCCCTCTTTTAGGGAATGAAAAGGCACAACATTTGATGAAGGAAATTATACTCAATGTACAATTAGGAGGTCTATTTGAACAAATCTGAAGAGTGACTTGGCCCAAAGAGCATTCCAGGGAACACTAGTTTCACAAAAGCCTTTTTCACAAACAATTTTAGGAAATGAAATCCTATCCCATCATCCTCTTGGAAACTCATACTGGACTGCAGCACTCTGAGGGCTTAGGAAACCCAATATAAAGGAATGTTGCTTCAGTTTATGTAACCACACATTTCATAAAACCTTCTGCTAAGGATCTCCTTTTGCATAGAACACTGATCAGGGACCTAGCATGAATGAAGCTAGGATGATGGAGCGTTCATGGATGATGAAGCACACATTAGGCTTTTCATCCAGGTGTTTGACCCACTGTTGACCTATAGGCAGACTGACCTGGAAGCTAGATCACTTCCAATGAGAGCATTTGAGAGAATAAAGCTTCATGTTTTCCAACTGCCTCGTAAGAAACTAAGTCTCCTTGACTTACCATGAGATTGTGCACTTTTCAGAGTCTCTACCTCTCCCTCTCTGACCTTATGTCAAAGTCAAGTTCATAATTCTATTTAGGAGTAACCCCACCCTCCTTGTAAATGATGCTCTAGCTATACTGTAAACCCACAGTTCCTGACATGCCAGGTCCTCTCAAATCTCCATACCTTTGAAGAGGTTCCACTCTCTGCCTGCAAGACCATCCTCACTTGTTTACCACTAAAATATCATGTATGGACTGATGCAAGAGTGCTCAAGCTAAACACTGAGTTCATAGGTTCTTCCTCCTCATTGCTTCTCTCAAATTGAGAGTCACTGCTTCTCTCAAATTTTCCCAGTGAGAATTTAGCTTGTCCTTCTTTGGACTCCTTTTATACATGTACTGTATTACATTTCACTGTAACTGTCTGCTTAGACGTGTCATTCCTTAGGGCCATATTTTATTCAGTTTTGAAGTCCAGTGTTTACTTCTGCGCCTAGCACACTGTAGATTTTTTTTTTTTTTCCCGAAGCTTACAAATGCCCCCCTTTCTCTGGGTAAGTTTCACGGTCATATATTTTATTCATATGACCACTGAAGGCTGCCCAACTACTAAAAGTACATAAAAATATGGAACATTAATTTTACCCTCCCTCCTCCCAGAAAAGATATGCAATCAGTAATACGTAGGATTGAAAAAAGAAAAAAAATCCATACTCAATATATCTAAAGGATCCCCAGTTGAATTTCTGGGAAAATGCTTGGCCACATGAAACCAACCAAATCTTGGCCTACTAAGTGCCTCTCCTCTAAATACAGTGTCTTCCCAGTCATGAACTATTTAAAACCATCTTAAGAGAGACTGACTGGAACAGGGGGGGTCTAATTATTATTTAAAATGACAACTGAAAACAGGCTCCAATCAAAGACTTGTTTAGCTCTGTTAAGAACAGAATCAAAACAGCGATGATTTAACGCAGCATTATCCCTGGCAATGGCGAGCCTGCATTTCTCTCTTGGCTCCCTCTTTATCTTCCACTGCGCTGCTAAGAGGCCTGGCTTTGTAGTAACAGCTGAGGAAATGCTGACACATGTGCAACTTCAAGAAACACGCTCCTATCTATAACTAAATATTTATGCAACCTAGCCCTGGTTTGGTGATGACCACTTTCCAAAGCATTTTATAGGGCACAAAGAGAAGCCACACATATTTAAAAAGAGGAGAAGGGTACATTAAAAAAAAAAAAAAAGATTTCTATAAAGTCAGTTTGCTTTCAGATAGACTGTAAAGCACTAAGTATCATAACATTCATGAAGTGAAAGGACACACACATACATTTTTCAGGCCTTAAATTTAACCCCATAAAACACACTGGAGCAGCATAAGCTTGAGTTCTATCTAATTAAACCACAGGTTCATAAATTAGAGAGCAGATACCATTTTTCATCTCCTAGTAGGAATGAGTATAAAGTATTTTGAGTTAGTCCTCCTCTTAGAGACTGCTAGGGGAAAAAAATACCGAAAATTTCCCTCCATAAGGTAACATCTTAACTCAGTTTGTGACCGTTTACATGGTTATTAGTTTGTTGCTTCAATTATGTCCAGTCAACAAAATTTTAATCATCATCAAGAGATAGCAATTTTCCAGGCCCCACCTAGTTTTACTATTTCATTTTCTAAGATATGCAGGAGGCCATGCTTTCAATAGCTGGGATACCTTAAGATGATTAGTATTGAAATAGCCACGGCTTATTTTTTTTTGCCTTTTCATACTGTTCATAGGGTTCTCAAAGCAAGAATATTGAAGCCATTTGCCTTTCATTTCTGCCGACAAAGGTCTGTCTAGTGAAAGCTATGGCTTTCCAGTAGTCATGTATGGCTATGAGAGTTGGGCCATAAAGAAAGCTGAGTGTTAAAGAATTGATGCTTTTTGAACTGTGGTGTTGCAGAAGACTCTTGCAAGTCCCTTGGAATACAAGGAGATCAAACCAGTCAATCCTAAAGGAAATTAGTCCTGCATATTCCTTGGAAGGACGGATGCTGAAGCTGAAGCTCCAATTCTCTGGCTATCTGATACGAAGAACTGACTCATGGAAAAGACCCTGATGCTGGAAAAGACTGAAGGCAGGAGTAGAAGGGGATGGCAGAGGGTGAAATAGTTGTAAGGCATCACTGATTCGATGGACATAAGTTTGAGCAAGCTCCAGGTGTTGGTGATGGACAGGGAGGGCTGATGTGCTACAGTCCATGGGGTCACAGTGTCAGACACAACTGAGTGACTGAACTGAACTGAAGGCTGATTTTAAGACAAGCAAAACTACTCAAACCCTACTGTAGTTTTGATTTACATTTCTTTAAGAATTAGTAGGCTTCCCTTATAGCTCAGTTGGGAAAGAATCTGCCTGCAATGCAGGAGACCCAGGTTCGATTCCTGGGTTGGAAGATCCCCTGGAGAAGGAAATGGCAACTCATTCCTGTATCCTTGCCTGGAGAAACTCATGGACAGAGGAGCCTGGTGGGTTATAGTCCATGGGATCACAATAGTCAGACACGACTTAGCAACTAAACCACTAAGAATTAGTATCAACTCACACCAGCCAGAATGGCTATCACTGAAAAGTTTACAAATAATAAATGCTAGAGAAGGTATGAAGAAAAAAGAATTCTTCCTATACTACTGGTGGGAATGTAAATTGGTGCAGCTACTATGTATAATAAAAAGGCAGTTACCATATGATCTAGCAAGCCTACTCTTGGGGATATATTCAGAAAAAATTATACTTCAAAAAGATGCATGAACCCCAATGTTATTATAGCAGCACTCATTACAGCATCCAAGACATGGAAGCAATCTAAGTGTCCATTGACAGATGAAGGGATAAAGTAGACGTGATACACACACACTAGACTACTACTCAGCTCTACAAAGAATGAAATAATGCCATTTGCAGCTATATGGATGGGCCTAGAGATTATCATACTAAGCAAAGTCAGTCAGAGAAAGACAAAAGTCATATAATATCACTTATACATGGAATCTATAAACAGGAAACAAGTGAATTTATTTACAAAAGAGAAACAGACTTACAGATATAGAAAACAAATTTAGGGTTACCAAATGGGAAAGAGTGGGAGGGATAAATTAGGAATTTGAGATTAACAGATGCACACTACTATATATAAAATAGATAATCAACAAGGACGTATTGTATAGCACCGAGAACTATTCTCACTATCCTGTAACAACCTGTAAGGGAAGATAATTTGAAAAGGTACATGGACTGAAGTCTGCGAGGCTCCTCCATCCATGGGATTTTCCAGGCAAGAATACTGGAGTGGGTTGCCATTTCCTTCTCCGGAGGATCTTCCCAACCCAGGGATCGAACCCGGGTCTCCCACGTTGCAGGCAGACTCTACCTTCTGAGCCACCAGGGAAGTTGAAAAAGTACATATGTATGTTATATACAAAGTTATATATATACATATATGTATATATAAATCACTTTGCTGTACACCTGAAACTAATACAACATTACAATTCAACTATATTTCAATTTTAAAAAAAGACCCAGTGTTCGAGACATTCCAGCTACAGTCTGCCCATAGACTAGTCACAGGACTTTCAGATGGCTGTTTTGGTCAAATGGAGCAGTTGCCGTTTCTTCTCTTGGCCCGTGGTCTAAACATTTGCTAAACAAGGGATTTGGAAGTTGGGGACAACCAGCAATATCACTTTGGGACTTGTCAAAAAAATGAAGATCCCCAAGCTCTGTGGCTTATTTAGGGGGATAGACTCTAGACGGATGGTTTTCAGGAATCTGAATATTTAACAAGCACCCTAGATGACTGGAAAAGGACATACTAGAATTAGAAAATCAATGAACCAAGTGACTAGTGTGTATTTCCTAGTTCTGTTATTAGGGCTATTGGTGATGGCTTTGGCAAGGAAATCAACCCATCTCATTGTTGTGGGCTTTCCTACTCATGCAAAGGACTAATCCATACACACTTTCACCAAAGGGCACGCAATATGAGAGAGGCACTTTCAGGGCCTGGATTATAATTCTAATATCTCGGTAAATTTCTTTGTAAGCCCTTTTCTGTACTTCCAATGTGTCCTTGCAAATTTTCAACCTGGTGCCACATTAGGAAGAGGTGCTGCTACCCACATGCTGCTCAGAATCCATGTGGGAAATGGCTCTTTTTAGTCTTTGATGCCAGTAACTTGGGAGTAAGTTGAATAAATCACTCTTAAACAATCTCTCGCCCTTTGAAAGGTAATCTAAAGAGTCATTTTGGCATTTCTTAACTGGCCACTAGATTCCCTTCATGGGATTTAAGAACCCAGATTTCAGACAGTCTGTCACTAAACAGCTGCTTTCACTGTACTCCTAAAAGGCCTTAGAGGGTGGTTTCCATGCCTCAGAAATCTGACGTTTGGAAGCAAACACCTGCCTTCAACCCACTCCTCAACTCACCAGCCACATTCCCCAAGTGGCTTAGCCATTTGCTCAAACACAACTCTCTGAATTTGGTTGATTTAATCTAAGGCAGTGACTAGAATCAGCCTCTTATCAGAGGCTGAGGTGTTTGGGAAAAAGTTAGAAGGAATGAAGTGACAAAGGGTTCAAATATCCTACAGTTGGAGTTGAATAAACGGCCACTCATTTCAAAGCTTTGGATTTTGAAAGAAAACAGCTTAGGGCTATAGAGGCAAATGGGGAGGTGACACCCAACACCATCCAGGATACACAGATTCTGTCTGACTTATTTAAATAGAAAGAGACGTAAGTGCATTTATAAGGATCGCTTTAGCTTTTCCATTTATCAGTGTCCTCCATCTTACCTCCATTACAGCTCTGACAGAATAATTAATTTCAGTCAATCAATCATTTAACAAAAAACTTGCAGGTGACCTCAACATGCCATATAAGCCACAGAGAACTAGTCACAACAGCAGTCTTCAAACTCCCTTGGAAAGGAAAATTAAGCCTGCTATGTGTGGCTTGGGGCAACCTAAGCCGTAAATCTCTCTTTTCTGATCTCTTCATAGAGATGAAAGAGAAAAGCCGCTCTGGGTTACATACAACAATTATGTGTTCCCCAAACTCAGGGAATCAGCTTTCAGACAGCCCTAATCATTACCAATTAACCACGTCTGCTGACATCCTGTAAGCACTGCCCTGGTGCTGCTGAACACCGGGGCCCTCCCTCAGGCAGCCAGTCTCTTACTTTACAGCATATGTGTTTGAGAAAAGCCTATTAATGTTTGTTGACAATTCCAGATAGAGGTCACCTGTTGTCATGGTGCAACATACCCTCTTTCCCCCTCTGAATGCCAGGCAGGGGGTGGGGGGCAGCTTTGTTAGCAACACTTCAATGCATTTCTATATTGCCACCAACATTCAGATGTGATGAAAAGAGATTTCAGGTCTCCCAACTCTTCAGTGGCAATTCCCACCCGCTACTGCACACCCATTTGGGACTGAAAGGAGACTCTTCCTTGGATAATATACTTGACAGAATGTGTTCAGACCCCAGACCTTCAGAGGAAGATGTCCAGGCATGGGCAGCCAACTTGTAACAGGAAGATTTACAAATGGAAATCTAGAAAGAGGATTGCATTTCTCTAGATGCAAAGTGGACTTTTTCCATTTAAATCCTCCCCATTTAGGTCCTAAGCCCTGAGAATAAAGAACTTGCATTTAGGGATTCTATCAGCAATTTGCACAGAAGTGATTTTCTGTACTTCCAATATGTATTCCTTTTGGGTTTAAAATGGTGCCACTTCAGTAAAATCCAAGTGGAGACTGTAAAAAAAAGTTTTTAATGATTAAATCAAATAATTATTTAACTCAATTTAATTCCTCCAACTTCTTCCAAGGAAAGGGAAACATCATTCTGCAAAATATCAAATTTGAATTGAAGCGTTTGGGCTAGAATCGGTGCCTACTTTAAGCTTGGGAGAATCTCAATAAGACTGCATTCTCCTTGAGGGCAAAGTTACCTTATTAAAAGAAGAAAATCCCACAGTATCTGGAAGAGCTGACTGCCAAGGAGGAACTCTGTGCAGGGTTATTAGGTGCGATGAACAGCCTATGCTTATTTCACCCTCTAGCATCATAAAATCTTAATGCACTACATGACAGGTAGGGTTCCAGTACCTTCCTTCAGCAGTGGATCAGAGGTAAGGTCAGAAGTGCTTACAAGGACCACCCCAGGGTCCCTCCCTCATAACTGTGAATTAATTATCTGAGAGCATCCTACGCCCAGGTCCTAGGCTCCCAAACTGTGTGATAAGGCACCCCCAAGTCACTGCAGCAAACTCAGAGGGCGCTGAGGATACTCACATGAAAATGAATTTAAATTAGTTTAGATTCAAGGTTAATTTGTAAATATTTTAAATTTAAGCAAAGCAATACTCAACAGCTGTCAAATACCCTAGCAAATTGCTAGCTCAAGGTGGACTTCAGTTTCAACATTAGATCACACCACATTCTATTCGTCATGTCCTATCTTTGTGAAACTTCTAGCAGTTGCTTGATAAAAAGCAAGTACAGCATGAAAATTCATGTGGAAAAGGACATGAGGGTGGCAGTGTCCAACCTGCTTTTGAGACTTGTGTTCTGCAGCACACAACAGATACACACATCCCATCAGCATTAACCACAGTTATTTATAAATGTGTATAAAATATTTTCTTCCAATTTCTGTGAACCTTCCCCAAATATCCACTAAGTTGTAGGACATAAATACTCATCAGCTTATTTGGATCCATCTAGCTATTCAACAAAAGGAACTGTGTGTGTGTGTGTGTGTGTGTGTGTGTGTGTGTGCGCACGTGCGTGCGTGCGTGCGTGCGTGCTCACACACCTAGAGGCATCATGAAAAAGTTACTCGGATACAAAGGGGTGCCATGAACTGAGGAAGCTTAGGAACCACCCTTCTCCTCCTGGCTCTGAACATCCCCTTTTCTTTCTTTATTATTTGTGACAAGTTTCAGTCACAGGATTCTGGCCTTGGAGCCTCAGGAAGCGCCTTACAAATACAGATAAAGCCTATTCCTCCATCCACTCATCCTCCTTGGAGGAGCTTGAAGACAGCTTGAAAATGAACACACAGATCTACACATGGCCCACAATGGAGTGCTAAGCTAACTCAATTTTCTCAGAGGTTGCAGGCACACTTCTGAAGTGTTATTTCATTAGGTGAACGTGGGCCGCCAAACACAGACACATCCCATCTTCTGGGGTGGAGAGGTCCCCAAGAGGGAATCAGCCAACCCCAGTCAAGCCATAAGGAAATAGAGACCCATCACTTCGAGCACAGCCATACTGCCACCATCGTCACAGGAAGGGTCTAATAAAGATCTATTTCTCTGGATGGTGTTTTCCTCACCAACACCTCATTACCTCTGGATCTTGGCCAGGACTTCACCTACTTTCTTTGAGTAGAGGACAGAAACAAATTACCAGGTTTTTCTAGAAACACACTGCACAGTAAATAAATTTCCTTCAAACTACAGAGTGCTATCATAACCCAAGCCAGGAGAGGAAGCAATCTAATTTCAATCTGTGATCAGAACGAAATACAAGAATCAATGCCGCAGCTCTTCTGCAGCAATGTGAAGGGGTTTCCGGCTGACCTTGGAATCTCTGCCCAGGAAATGAAAGGGGGAGACTGACAGATGACTTGATGGAAAAACCAGTGAGGGCAACAGAAAGCAAGAGAGGTTGTAATAACACCTGAGAGGTACCCAGGGTCCCTAGAAGGGCCCTGTTTGCTTCCCCAAACTACTGCTACCTCAACTGCCATTAACCACTTCTAATGCAGCAATGAATCAGCCTAGGTGCCTGGAAACTAGGAAAATGACACCCTCATTTTCTTGCAAATGTAGATTGCAATCCCCAGGACGGAAATAAGGAAAATTGAATGCCTTTCTCTGGGCTGCTAAAAACGAAGCGAGTTTCAAGTCTTCAGTGGTGATCCTTCCCGGGACACAATGGTCCCCTGACCTTAGCCCACAGCCACCCAGAGGACACAGAAGTAAAAATCTGCCTTCCATAAAGCCTCTTGGCAGGTTCATGGCCCCCTTCCCTTTCTTATTGCTGTCCCCACCCCAGCCGCCAGATTGAAATAACATTTATTGAGTCAAAGCACATGGAACAAGGCATATTCCCTGAATTACTTTGCTCCACGAGGTATGGAGATAATCCCCATTTTACTGATGAGGAAATTGAAGCTCAAAATGGTTATGGGATGTACTCAAAGCATCAGAGTTAGAACTGAAATCCAATCTGACTCTAGTCTCTTTTCCTCTACTGCCCTAGTTAACAAATTGTCCTGGTCTCCAACACAACCAAGAAAGCAGCAATGGGTCCCCTGTTTTACAAAGTGACTTTATGTGAAGTTAAAACAGGTCTCTGACAACACTAATTTTCTTAATATATTGAATATACAATGATTTTGTCCGAACTGGTACTGTCATCTGCCCAGAGACCACCATTACAAGTACATGAACCCCCTGTCTCCGTGACATGGGCAGTGTCCCAGACGCAGCACCATCAGACTGTGTATAATCTGGGCTGGGCTCAAAGGAGGGGAATATTTTACAATGCATCACTTCAGGGAAGGCATGAAGAATAGTGAAAAATGCAGATTCTGTCACATGATAGGCAGTTAGTAGATATGTATTAAATGGAATCCAAATCCCTATCTTCTAGGAATTAAAACTAACATAAAAGCAGAAAAATAACCTTACAAGAATCGTTGGAAAGGCCAAATAGTGGTCCACAGACCTCAATTCCATGAGCTGAAGCTCAAATTAGGAGTGGAGATCAAATCATAAAACTGACAGCCAGCCAGCCAGCATCCTTAACTGTCAACCTGAATTCAAGGGCCACGAGAGCAGGGACCAAGTCTGTCCTGATTACTCTCTATACCGAAGCTTTAACATGGAGCCTTCCATGCAGGAGGCGCCCAGGAAGCATGCACTCGGGGGGGAATGTTTGTGTTCCCTGGATGCTGGTTAGCATAACAACTGCAGGAAAAGTGACTGAATGCCTGTTCTCTGTCAGGTACCAGCTGGTCCTAAAGCACGAGAGCCGCAGGACCTCTTAGCAAAGGAAAACTAATGCGAAGAGGACAGTCTAGGCACAAGGTGCTCACCAGGACTAGAGCGCCTCCTAAGCCTTCTTTCTCTGTAGCTGAAGAGAAAAGGTGGTGGATAAAGATTCACCTGACATGTTCCTCACATCGCCCTGAAAAGTCACTTTGATGGAAGAGAAATACACTCTCAGCCCTGGTTTAATGTAACTCCTTTGCCTTTTCCCATCAGGCTGGGGCTGCCCCTGGCATGGGAGTAATCTGCCAGCTTCTTGGGGGTTCTGAGGCTAAACAGAGAGCTTCTGCTTTCCAGGACCCTCATCTGGCACATTCCTGTGAATGGCACATTTGTGGGGGGAAAAATAAACAAACTGTCTAAGATCTCACTATTAACATTCCACACCTCAGGCTAAATGTTAGTGCCATCTTATCAGACTCAGTTTGGAATGCATAAATGAAAAAAAAAAATCCCTCCAACTAATGGTTGTATTAAGACATTTCACTTAATCAAATGTTGCATTATCTGGAGTTATTTTTAACAGATGCACATTGGATTAATAAAAACTACACAAAACTTCAGATTAAATAAGACATTTTTGCTAAGCTGACAGTAAGGCCCACTTTAATTCAGAGTCATATTAAACAGAAGCCTTTGATATTGGTGAAACCAAGAGAGATCTCAAATTTCTGGCAGTCAAACAGCAGCAAGCCATATTTTATTATTGAATTCTTTTTTTAAAAAATGCACTTGGAGCAAATTGTGTACTTAGAAAATTAACTGAAAACACAGCTTTGGTTCTTATCAGACCCATTTCAGAACGTCTGAGGGATGCCTGGATAACAATGTGCCCAGATAACAATCCAGTCTGGGTCCCCAACAGGGGGACAAAGGGGCACTGGGACTTTCCCTTATTCCTGGCATAAACATGCTGAGGGTCAACAGGTATTCACTATAGCTGATGGAAAAGAGGGGAAGATGTGGTAAGATGGCTTCTTACAGACCAGGAAGAGCTCTTATAGTCATGACAACAGGATTTGTGCATAGTTTTACAGTATATGAAATATTTTCAAACCACCATTTTGTCCAGTCCTCAAAAGCTCTGAGTAAAACACAAAGTGTTATGATCCACAGTTTTAGGTACAAATTGCAGTGGCTTTCCCAATATTTTACAAATGGTAGATAGGCAAGATGAGATGAAAACTCAGCTCTTCTGTTTCCAAATCCCTGTTTGGTCTCCTGGGAAAAATTTCTGTCCAGATCCCAGTGGAAAATTGAGGCCCTAACCCACTCCAGTACTCTTGCCTGGAAAATCCCATGGATGGAGGAGCCTCGTAGGCTGCAGTTCATGGGGTCACTAAGAGTCAGACACGACTAAGCGACTTCACTTTCTCTTTTCATTTTCATGCATTGGAGAAGGAAATGGCAACCCACTCCAGTGTTCTTGCCTGGAGAATCCCAGGGACAGGGGAGCCTGGTGGGCTGCTGTCTATGGGGTCGCACAGAGTCGGACACGACTGAAGTGACTTAGCAGCAGCAGCAGCAAGCCTTGTGAATCCCAGGAAGAAACCCCAGAGCAGGTTGCTATATGGATGCATAAAAGAGGTTGCTAATATCCCCACATTCTAACACAGTAACTCATCACTGACCCTTGTCTACTTTGTTTGAGCCTAAACAGCTTCATTAGAAAGGCTTCTTTTTTTAATACACAAGACACAAGAAGCCAATATCTTAAAGAAGGCCACTTAATCCATTATCTTACCATGACTGCATTATACTTACACAAAAGTTCCTCTCCAGTCTTAGAAAGTATTGAACACATTGCCATTTTACTACTGCCAAGCGCTGAAAAGTTGTGATTCAGCATTTGCAACCCATCTCTTATGACAAGGTGCCAATATGAAGATTAGTCTCAAGAATTAACAGGATTCAGAGTGTGCAGATCACTCAATTTCGGCCAATTAAATGAGCGTCATTCAGCATTAATTCTTTCTTGTTTGGGTCATTAGTATACATACTGGAAAGCTGAAAAGGAGAAACCTCGTGGGGATATTAGAAGAGGGAATAGGGTCCTGTCTTGAGAACTGCAATGCACTGACTTGAGAACTAGCAATGGGAGGTGATTTAAGAATGCAACAGTGTGACCTCTGTACCCAGAACCACCGCGCTAGCACCTTTACTCTCTTCCACAGCTCTTCCTAGAACCTCATTTTTCCTCTTATTTTCCTGAGACTTTCAAAATACTTCTGCGAAAGCTACAGGAAAGTCATGAGTTGTCACTCTGCTTTTAGAGAAGAGTTGCTGTGTCTGATACATTTTATCCCCCACTCTGTTGAAGGGAATTGATCACTGCTTGACCAGACTAAGGAATCAAGACCCAGTGTTTCCATCCTAAGAACAGTCAACTCAATGTGAAAAAATAGGTAATTTGCTTCTTTATTCAAATGAGCATATGTAGACCTCCTCCTGCACCCCTGTGGATCTTTGTCCATTCACTGCCATCACAGCATTTATAAATGCAAATCTGGTCCATCTCACTCTCCCCCTAGTAGTGGTCTGAGTCCTGTGTGTGAGGCTGATTTCAGTGTTCTGAATTTAAAAGTGGCATCCAGATGCAAATAAACTATGCTGTTTCCTTTGAAATTTACAGAGGTCTTTTTTGCTCAAAAGGTGTGTCAAAGGGCATCAAGTTAATCTTGCCAGTCAACTAGTGTAAATGTCTAGGCCGCTCCACTTCTGATAATCTGCATTGTAAAATATCTCATTAACTGCACTACAATCCATTTGAAATATTATTTTTGAAGAGAGGGCCATGGAAAAAAAATCAGATAATTCCAGTCTGTTGTGGCCTTTGTCCCTTTGCAAACAGACTGCTATAACAAGAACAATTTCTGTATTTTCAAAAATTAGTGCTACTTGAGCTGATGCAGTATTATAAAGCACACAAGAAAAAATGATGGCAAGTTTGTATTGTGAAGAAAGTTGAGTGCCTAGCTCCATACAGAGTGTCTGCAAGAAAAAGGAGAGAGAATTCCTGTCTTAAGATGGCCAGATCTGTCCCACATTCTCCTCTGGCCTCTTTAAACCAGGGAAAATCTGGGCTGTGGGTTCCAGGGTCTGACTAGGAGGAAGGGTGGAGCCATCCTGTCCCAGTCGATATATTTTGTAACTGGCTTGGCCTTCTTGAGTTCAGCTTTGACTAAGCCGGATGCTGTGCATCATTCTCTTCCAGGACCCCCGTATCCTCATCTCCTTCCTTGCAGCCTCACTCCTAAGAAACCGTACATCACATTCTCTCTGTGTGCATTTAGCTTTGCCTTCCTTCCACATTTCTTTATTGCTTTAATTAACACAAGAACCCAAATGGCTCCCTTAGAGAGGTTTGGATCCTTTTTGTGTTGGCCCTTAAATTTCAGAGGTACCTATAAAGGTCTCTTTAAATAGTCCCTTCCAGGATCCTTGGCTGTCTCTGAGGTCTGATCTCTGCTGGGCTCACAGGAATCTTTCAGTTCTAGGAATGACTTGCCACATTGATACTAACATAAGTACCCCAAGTCACGGGTGCCACTGCTCTTTTCCTCCCCTATCATTAGGTTTACCTTAGAATAAATACATCTCTACTTTTACTCTAAAAAATATCCACAGAGCAGGCCCCCTTTTCAAAGCTACTGCCCTTGGATCCTACAACAGCTAAACCTAAATGACCCCAATGTCCATGGTAGGCCTAGAATAATAAATTTCTCAGCAGATGATTTTTTTTTTTGACCAGAAACTGACATGTGAAGGGTCTACTTTAATTCTACTGCTTTATATACTGAATGGGGACTCTTGAGGACTCTGATGGGAAACTTGTCCATTAACCTTAGCTCTGAAAAGAATATTCCCAGCATGGAAACCCTCTTGAACATGTTTTTTTGATGGACAGTCCCTTCTTTCAAGGCAGCAGCTCACTATTCTTTCAAGTAATCCCACAGCTTCCTCATACGGAGTCAAACTTGATCTCCTAGTAACTATTTCATACCCTCTTCCATTACAAAGAATAAGTCTCCTTACATCCTACGGGGCAGCCCTTCAGATATTCAAGGATGGTTTTTAGGACTTCTGGATGCATTTTCCTCCTTGCAACCAAAACACCCCTAGATTCTTCAAAATATCCACATATGACCACTGATTACCCAGCCACTCTGCTTTAGTGTATCCCCATCTTTTAAAACTATTTTCTGCAGACCTGAACAACATATTTCAATTAAGGAATTATCCACTGACCAGCTGTGAGATTTCTTTAAGCTTTGGTTTCCTCATCTGCTGATTGTCACCATTAGGCAGTCCACTTGCTCTAATAAAGCCACTGCCAGGTCTAAGATTTTACAAATCTCAGGAGACCAGAGAGAACTGGAAATATTCTCTCTACTAACCAACTTCTTCTTCCTGGATACCACCCTATTGTCTTTATGAAACCAAAGACTGCAGAAATGTTTTAAAAAATCCATCACCACTTCCATCCTACAACAGTAAACAGCAGTCTGTGGGTTAAATGGAAAAAAAAAAAGTTGGGGGGGAAAGGGTGGGGATATAAAGATAGGTTTTAATGAAGTCCTCAGTCAGCAGCTCCTGGAAGCCTAATGAAACAACCAGAAATTCTTTGGTGCCTGAAGCTGTGCTTGGAAATTCCATCTGGTCTCCAACCAGAGAGGCCAGGCTAGGTTCTCTTGTCGAGAGACACCAGCGGATACCATGCTAAGGTTCACTACACCCAGGAATGCATTCCCAAAGCACTCACTGCCTGCAGAAAACATCAAGCAGCGCTGGAACGAGGGGTTACCTCTGAGAGGTGTCACTGGGCATTTCTTGAAGATGAGACAAGCCTCCGGGAACAAGCTGCCACTTGAGTAAGTTTCTTTTCTGGATATAGTTGTGATGACAGTTGCAATACCAAGTTGCCACAGAGGGAAAGACTGTTTTGTTCTTCTGGTGGCCAAGACCCTTTGAAGTAAGCAAGATGATCCTTTGAGCTTACCAAGCAATGCTGGCCTAAGGCATAACTGTCAAGCAAGGGAAGCTTCTTTACCGTCCTCTTTTGCCCTCCCCAAGTTCATAGCACCCTCTCTTCCCACTATTACCCAGAACCCTCTGGGATTTCCCTTGGCTGCTGATGGTGCTCTTTTCCTTTTGGAATTCATCTTTCCTGAGCCCTTTCTCTAGTCTAATTATTTATTTCATGCTCAAGTACTAATGTGTAGAAATGCCTCAGAATTCACTTAACCCAATCATAGCTGGGTACTGTATTTATCAAGACACAATGGGGACACTGGGGACAATTAAGGCTTATAATAACCAATGAGACTAAGAATCTACACCAGGAAGGCTTTCTGACCCTCTCCTATCCCAGTTTAATGAAAGGTAGCCAGACAGTCCTCCACATGGTCAGTCTGGCTCAACACAAAGTCTTCTAAAGATACATTACTCACTCACACCCAGTGAGTTCTTGAGGGCTGTAAACACATAGGTTCCAAGGGCCACCATTCCTCTAGGGAACAGACTGCCACTTCACTCAGACATCTCCATTATGCTAACAGAAGGCATCTGCATGAGCATCTGCTGCTACTAGACGGGCAGTCTTTGGTTAGAGGCAGACACTCTATGACAAACAGTGCAAGTGAGCTAAGCATTAGGAGAAAGTAAAGGGAGCCAGTAGCGCTGGCGTGCTTGTGTGCTGAGCTATTCAGTCGTGTCTGACTCTTCGCAACCCCATGGACTGTAGCCCACCAGGCTTCTCTGTCCGTGAGATTTTTTAGGCAAGAATACTGCAGTGGGTTGCCATTTCCCCCTCCAGGGGATCTCCTGGAGAAGGCATCGAACCCGCATCTCCTGTGTCTCCTGCATTGCAGGCAGATTCTTCACCCACTGAGCTAGTGCCAGTGGGGAGCGGGGGAGCTAGCAAAAACAAGAAGCCTATGCCAGTTCTATCACCGTCTGCCAAACATCGGCCAACTTACTTCCTTTGGTTTCCTCATCTGGAGAATGGTTATATCATCTCCACCAAATGATTTTTTGTTTGGTGAAGTTGAAGTTAAATCAGATGGCAGACATTTGACAAATGTTGGTTTCCTTTCTTTATCCCCTCATCTTCACTGATACAGGACTTATTACTTGTGAAACTGGGCACTCTCAACTGTCTTTACATTTGCAAAAGGGGCAAAGGGTTACTAATATACTCATTATTAAAAATAAGAGAATAGGAAGAATGTTTAACCTACTTAAAAAATGTGCAATTTTCAAATAGGTGAAATTCTATTCACTACAACTAATAAACTATACTCAATGTCCCATTAAAACAAGAACACAGAAAGGTATTTGACAAAAATTTGTTAGCTTCCTTTGAATTACTGCACTTAACCATTACTGAGACTGATACAATTATATTTCCTTTCAAGTAATCTATAATTAAGAGGGTTGTTTTTTTTTTTTTTTAACCAACTTGGACTAGTTTACCCACAATTAGTTGAAAATGTGTGGCTTTTTCTGTAGTCTTCCAAAACAAGATTGGTTATAAAGTCTAAAACCTCTGCCTGATTGACCTGGATAAGCCATTCTCTGGGATTGGAAATGCTGGCATGTGATATATGCTTTCAAGATGATAACAGCTACTAGGAAATGTGCTTGGCAGGTAAAGAAATTCTTCTCCAATTAAGAAGGGTGCCACTGAGATGGGCATAGTGCATGACTGTAAAGGCTCCTATAATAAGGAGTCTCACTCATAAACTTCAACAGGCTGTGCTTTTCCCTGTGACCTCTCAGAGTTCAATAAAAACACAAGCCTTTGGATGTGCAGACCCTGAGTTCTGGAAGATCCTATTGGAAAATCAGCCTTAATATATAAACTAGATTCCTAGAAAAGTCTGAAATGGTGCCGCTAAACGGATGGCAGTGTAAACGTGTATTGTGTGAATTATTGGGAAGGAGATACCTTAGCACTGCTTTCATGAAATTGCACGAGACCCATAACCCCTCTTGGGTTACAGTCAGCCCAGCAATTTATTATGTTACAAGCACACATGCCTGTGATTTAATCTGTAGCCTCTGTACTGCTTGGGGGTTGTGTGTACCCCCAAGCCGTGTCAGGTCCTAAGCAGTCCCACACAACTTTTTAGAGTTGAAGCTGCCCTTCTATTGTAATCAGTTTTCATTACCGCCCTTTGATCTCAACCCTTCTTGGTACACACACTTCATCACCTTTATTTTCTGTCATAATTGCATGTGAAAGATTTCCCTTTTGATAGATGCTGGATGCCAAGCTGGTACAGAAGAGAGTGTTGAAAAGTGTTATGTGACCCGCCGGCTTTAGAAGGAAGCCCATACACCTGTGGAAGACAAACAATTTCTCGGAAAGATGACAGATCTATCATCTGTCCACAGGATATGAGCTGTTCTGTCTGCCTAATAGCAAGACGCTATGAATGGGAAAATAGGAAGTGCTGAAAGAAGTCAGTAGCACAAAGCACACCGGCTGGCAGCTCTCCCCAGACCAGGCTCATTCTCAGTGGATGGAAATATGCACAGGGCCTGTCACCGTGGCAAGCAGAGTGGCTAGCAGCAGCCCTGTTTCTGCTCCCTGTCAGACTGTCATTCAGGTGCCATCACCTGCTGATGGGGCCACCTGGTTCTCAATTATAGCCCAGGTCTCCATTCACACTGCATCCATCATCATTCAGGATGATCCAACACCAACCAGGCATGTCTCTAAACAAAATATCCCTGTCTCCAAGAGAGGCTGTTGTCAGGGCCCACCCTATTCCCGGCCCCGCAAGGTTCAGTCCCTTGGGGCAACTATTCACCTGTCCTTGCTAGGTCAAGGCCAGGAGGGTCTGTCTTTGACTGGAGTCTCAATGAACTCAAGGGCTCCATGACTGTTACCTGTGGTCCTCACCTCATCTGTGAATCTTTCTTGCCAGGTATTTCTTAGTAGGATTTCAAAGCCTTAACTACCTGGTCAATAACAACAGTTACAGAAGCAGTGGCCAAAGAAACAAAAATACCTTTAATAATAACAGCCAATGCTTACCAAACACTTACTGTATGCAGGGCACTATTCCAAGAACTATTCATGTATTAACTCAAAAAGTATTAGTCGCTCAGTCATGTCCAACTCTGTGACTCCATGGACTATAGCCCACTTGTCCCCGTGGGATTCTCCAGGCAAGAATACTAGTGGGGGTAGCTATTCCCTTCACTAGGGGATATTCCCGACTCAGGGATCAAATCTGGGTCTCCTGCATTGCAGATAGATTATTGACCATCTGAGCCACCTGGGAATCCCATTAACTCAAAAAAACCTTCCAACATCCCTTGGAGACAGTACTGTGAGTCTATTTCAAAGACTAGGAAATTAGGCAAGAGCTTACAAAGAGATATGTCACTCTTAGTGTTAAGAGTCCAAGTCATCTTCACCCAGAGCCATAACTCTTAACTATCATGATACAGTGTCTCAACAAACGGAATCATCTCCCCAACCACAAATACTGCATGCTTGCTATGGACTAAGTGCTTTATGCATTTTACATCTAAGCCTCACAACAATCTTAACCCTCATACGATCTCTAGAGCACAGAAATACTAAGTACTGGTGAAGCCTGGATTTGATTCAAGGTCTCTGGGATTCCCAAATCTATGCTCTTTTCATGAGCCTCAAATCTCAGACACCAGCTGAGGGTGGATGGGTGCTAGAATGTTGTCATCCTGCTGCTCTACTGCTAAAAGGTTTTGGCCATGAGAAGATCTTTGTTCTGCTAAGGCCATTAGCAGGTCTTCAGGGACTTGAGGCCTCTCCCCATCCATCACAGTGAGAAAGAACATTTAGTGTTCTTCAAATATGAGAACAGGATGAAGAAAAGTCTTCCCTTTGCTCAAGGATCCCTGCCTACACTGAGAATGTCAAAACAACTTTGCATTCCAAAAAGTAAACCCACTTGGTCATGATGTATTATTATTGATTCTATGTATTGTTGGATTTGACTTATAAAAATCTTTAAAGAAGTTCTATATCTTTGTTCATGAGGATTCAGAGTTTTCTGATAATATTCTGTTCTGAGTTTGGTATCAGAATAGTGCTAATTATTAACACATGAACAGAAAGTGTTCGTTTTGCTTCAGTTTTCTAGAAACATCTTTAAGGAATTGGCACTAGATCGTCATTAAATGTTTAGTGGAATTCACCAGGAAAGCTTTCTTACATATGAAGTTTTCTTTGCGGGAAAGGTTCTTATCTACAAATTCAACTAAAAGAATATATGGCTATTCAGCTTATGTCTTCTTGAGAGAGTTTCAGGAACGTATGTCTGTGAAGGAATTTGTTCATTTCATCCAAGTTAACGAGTTCACTAGCATAAAGTTGTTCACAATATTTCCTTATTATATTTTTAACATTAGTCATGTTTCTTTTTTAATTTCTGATACTGATAATCAGAGTAATCTTTTCTTATTTGCTTAGTAAGTCTGTCTAGAGGTTTATTGGAGAAGGCAATGGCAACCCACTCCAGTACTATTGCCTGGAAAATCCCATGGACAGAGGAGCCTGGTAGGCTGCAGTCCATAAGGTCACTAAGAGTTGGACATAACTGAGCGACTTCACTTTCACTTTTCCTTCATGCATTGGAGAAGGAAATGGCAACCCACTCCAGTGTTCTTGCCTGGAGAATCCCAGGGACGGGGGAGCCTGGTGGCTTGCCATCTATGGGGTCACACAGAGTCGGGCACGACTGAAGCGACTTAGCAGCAGAGGTTTATTAATTTTATTAATCTCAAGAAAAGCTTCTGTTTTCACTGATTTTTCTCTTTTGCATTCCTCTTTTCTATTTCATTGGTTTCTGCATACACCTTTATTACTTTCTTTCTTCTGATAACTTTGGAACTCTAATTACAGGCATATTAGCCTGCTTGAAGCTGTCCCATAGCTCAAGGTGTCTGTTCATCTTCTTCAGTGGTCTTTCTATGTTTCATTTTGAATAGATTCTATTGTTATATCATCAGGTTCACTCATCTTTTCTTCTGCTATTGTCTATTCTGCTGTTACTCTTACCCAATGTATTTTTCATTTTGACATTGCATTTTTATCTCTAGAAGTTTACTTTGGCTCCTACTTCCTAATTCTATATCACTTCATTGGACGTTCATGCTTTCCTTTACCTTATGCTCTGGAGAAGGAAATGGCACCCCCCCACTCCAGTACTCCTGCCTGGAAAATCCCATGGATGGAGGAGCATGGTAGGCTGCAGTCCATGGGGTCACAAAGAGTCAGACATGACTGAGTGACTTCACTCACTCTTTAGGAACACAAAACAGCTACACCTATTTTAATGCCTTTGTTTGCTAATTATATCACCTATGTCTGTTCCTACTGATAGATTTTTCTCCCTCTTAGGGATGATAATTCCTATATCACAAAGTTGATGTGGCTGGGCGCTGAGTATTTTAGTATTTATTTAAATATTTTTGAGTTCCCTACCCCTTCTCCTTTCCTGGGACACAGTTTAGTTACTTGTAAACAGTTTGGCCATTTTGAGGCTGGCTTTCAAGTTTTGTGAGGCGAGACCAAAGCTGTCTTTCATTCTGCCCTGGTATGCAGGCGATACCCTCCGAGTGCACTACTGGGTGCCCTGTATACTATTTTTCCACCCTAGTTACTGGGAAAAGTACTATGTCAGGTCTTGTCAGAGATCCAAGGGCCGTTCTGCCTGTTCTTTTCCTATGGTTCTTTCCCTAATTTCCAGTAATTTCTTCATACCACACATTGATCAGTAAGTAGTCAGCTGTGGCCAAGAGAGCAATCTCTTATAAAAATCTCTAGCACTTCCTTTCTATGGAGCTCTTTCCTTTCCACTGATTCTCTCCTTTCTCCTGTTCTCTAAGGATTCTAGTCATTTTGGTTTCCCCCAATTCTTCACTGTCTACTCAACACAGGGAGGCCAGCAGCCTCTGTCTGAGTTTCCCCTCCCTGTGCTCCAGGCTAGATCTACTCTCTAGAGAGCACGCTGAGGCAAGCATAGGGCTCACTCTGTACTTTCTCATGGGGATGAATGTTCTGTGCTGCTGATTGCCCAATGTTTGCCATTTGTTGTTTCCCATATTTTGTCCAGTGCAGGAGGCTGGATCTAGTTGCTGTTACTACTTTATGACCACCAATATACATATTATTGCTCACTTTTTAAGATATACTTAACTAAGGAGACTTTGGCTCCATACCCTAAGAAGCACCTCCTTGATGGATCACACACTGCCTCCAGGACTCACCGCTTGTGGTCACATTTCAAATCCTTCCCATTCATTTTTTCCACTTGCTGACTAGTTTGGAAGTGACAGAGCAATAAGCAGGGTAGAGGAATGATCATGAATTTGGCAAGCTTTCTCTATTAACTCTAGCGTAACTACCTTAAGAAAGCAGGAGTTTCTTCTGGTGTAAAGCACCTTTCTAGTTTCATGCAATCTTTACTTATTCATTTTTTCTCTGGTTGGTCGGGTTTTCTGGTATCATAGCCAAAAAATCATTGCCAAGACTGATGATAAGGAGCTTGCTCCTTGTTTTCTTCTAAGAGTTTTACTATTTCAGGTTGTATGCTCAAGTCTTTAATCCATCTTCAGTTAGCTTTTGTTAATGGTGTAAGATAAGGGTTCAATTTCATTTTTCTGTGTGTGGTTATCACATTTTCCCAACACCATTTCTTGAAGAAACTATCTTTTGCCATTGTATTTTTGGTTCTGTTGTCAAATATTAGTTGATTCTATATGTGAGCATTTATTTCTGCTTTCTCAGTTCTGTTTCCCTGGTGTATGTGTCTATTTCTATGCCACACCTGTTCTGTTTTGATAACTATAGCTTTGCAATATAGTTTAAAATCAATCAGGAAATGTGATGCCTCCAGCTTTGTCCTTTCTCAGAATGCAATGTCTATTCAGATTCTTCTGTGGTTCCATACTAATTTTAGGATTCTGTTTCCTACTTTTGTGGAAAATGTCAATGGAATTTTGATAGACATGGCATGGACATTTAAACAGTATTAATTCTTCTAATCCATGAATGTGGGATATCGCTACATTAATCTATGTCTTCTTTAATTTCTTTCATCATAGTCTTTTAAGCTTGCAGTTCACAGATAATTTACCTCCTTGATTAAATTTATTCCTAAGTATTTTATTATTTTTGATTCTATTATCAGTTCAGTTCAGTTCAGTTGCTCAGTCGTGTCCGACTCTTTGTGACCCCATGAATCACAGCACGCCAGGCCTCCCTGTCCATCACCAACTCCCGGAGTTCACTCAGACTCACGTCCATCGAGCCCATGGTGCCATCCAGCCATCTCATCCTCTGTCGTCCCCTTCTCCTCCTGTCCCCAATCCCTCCCAGCATCAGAGTCTTTTCCAATGAGTCAGCTCTTCGCATGAGGTGGCCAAAGTACTGGAGCTTCAGCTTTAGCATCATTCCTGCCAAAGAAATCCCACGGTTGATCTCCTTCAGAATGGACTGGTTGGATCTCCTTGCAGTCCAAAGGACTCTCAAGAGTCTTCTCCAACATCACAGTTCAAAAGCATCAATTCTTTGGCGCTCAGCCTTCTTCACAGTCCAACTCTCACATCCATACATGACCACAGGAAAAACCATAGCCTTGACCAGACGGACCTTTGTTGGCAAAGTAATGTCTCTGCTTTTGAATATACTATCTAGGTTGGTCATAACTTTCCTTCCAAGGAGTAAGCGTCTTTTGATTTCATGGCTGCAGTCACCATCTGCAGTGATTCTGGAGCCCCAGAAAATAAAGTCTGACACTGTCTCTACTGTTTCCCCATCTATTTCCCATGAAGTGATGGGACCAGATGCCATGATCTTTGTTTTCTGAATGGTGAGCTTTAAGCCAACTTTTTCACTCTCCTCTTTCACTTTCATCAAGAGGCTTTTTAGCTCTTCACTTTCTGCCATAAGGGTGGTGTCATCTGCATATCTGAGGTTATTGATATTTCTCCAGGCAATCTTGATTCCAGCTTGTGTTTCTTCCAGTCCAGCGTTTCTCATGATGTACTCTGCATATAAGTTAAATAAGCAGGGAGACAATATACAGCCTTGATGTATTCCTTTTCCTAAATAGGATTATTTCCTTTATTTCTTTTATAGCTATAATCTTCAGAAACACAATTGATGTCTGTATGTTGATTTTGCATCCTGCAACTTTATTGATTTCATTGAATAGTTTTAACAGTTTTGGGTAGTCTTTACAACTTTCTACATATAAGAGCATATCATCTGCAAAGACAATGTTACTTCTTCATTTCTGACTTGGATGCCTTTTATTTCTTTGTATTACCTGATTGCTCTGCCTAAGACTTTCAGTACTATGTTGAATAAGGGTAGTGTGAGTTGGCAACTTCATCTTGTTCCTGATGTTAGAGGAAAAGCTTTAAATCTTTTACCACTGAGCATTATATTAGCTGTGGGCTTTTCTGGTGGCTCAGATGGTAAGGAATCCACCTGCAATTCAGGAGACCTGGGTTCAATTCCTGGGTTGGGAAGATCTCCTGGAGGAAGGCATGGCAATGTACTCCAGTATTCTTGCCTGAAGAATCCCCACAGACAGAGGGGCCTGGTGGGCTACAGTTCATGGTGTTGCAAAAAGTCAGACTCAACTGAGTGACAGAACACAGCATAGTATATGATGTTAGCTACAGGTTTGACACATGTGACCTTTATCATGTTCAGATATTCCTTCTATACTCAATTTGTTGGGTATTTTTTTCATCAAGAGAGGATGTTATATTTTTGTCAAGTGCTTTTTCTTCATCTATTGAGATTATCATATAATTTTTACTTTCCATTCTATTAATGTGGTATATCATAACAACCCCCTGCCCAAATAATCCAATTTAAAAATGGACAGAGGAACTGAAAAGATTTTTTTTTTCCAGAGAAGACACACAAATGGCCAGCAAATACTGAGACAATGCTCAGCATCACCAATCGTCAGGAAAATGCAAGTTTAAACCACAATAAAACATCACCACCTCACACCTGTTAGAATGGCTGTATCAAAACCACAAGAGATAACAAGTGTTGATAAGGATACTAAAAAGGGAAACCTGCACGCTATTAGTGGGAATGTAAATTGGTTCAGCCAGTACGGAAAATGGCATAAGTGTTCCTCAAAAAAGTTAAAATGGAATTACTTACATTATTTGGCAATCCCACTTCGGGGTATATATCCAAAGGAAATGAAAACAGGATATCAAAGAGATATATGCACTCCCATGTTCACTGCAGCACTATCAACAATAGCCAAGATATAGAAACAATCTAAATATCCATCAACAGATGAATGGATAAAGGTGGCGCACGTGTATGTGCACACACACACACACAAGTATACTATTCATCCGTGGGAAGGAAGCAAATCATTCCATTTGCAACATGAGAGCATTATGCTAAGTGAAAGAAGTCAGACAGAGAGAGACAAATACTACATGAGATCATCCATATACTGACACTAAAAAAGGTGAACTCCAAGAAACAGAGAGGAGAATGGTGGTTACCAGAAAGTGTTGGGTAGGGAAAATGGAAGACATTGGTCAGAGTACAAACTTCCATTTCAAAGATGAAACAGTTTTAGGGATCAACTGTACTGCCCTGTGATCATATTTAATGATAACATATTAGATACTTGAAAGTTGTTAAGAGCGACCTTAAATGTTCTCGCCACAAAAAGAAATAATTTTGTCACATATTGGAGAGGTTAACTAATGCTGAGGTGGTCATCATTCTGCATATCCATCAAATGAACATGTTGTACATATTAGGATTATTCAGTAAGTCAGTTATATCAATTACATCTTAGTAAAGTGAAGAAAACACTTCATTAAACAAAAGAGAAAGAAAGTCAAGTTACAAATTTAGGGACAGAAGGTCTTAAACCAGCTTCTGTCTTTAGAGACAGATGTAGCTGCACAAACTAACACAAACTATTTGCCACCTTATAGGAAGCAAATGCACTTCTAACTATGAAACAAAACTAAATATTAATCTGTCTTGAATTTAGTACATACACTAATAATAGCTAATATTTATGTTATGTTTACTAAGTCCCAGGTACTTTTCTAAGCATTTCATATGTTTTAACTCACTGAATGCCAAAAGCACCTGTGAGACTGGTAATAATATTATCTCCACTTTATAGGTAGGAAACAGGCAGGCCCAGAGAAGCAAAGAACTTGCTCAAGAAAGAGGTGGTTAGTAGTGGCGGCAGGAACTGAACTCTTAACAGTATGACTCATAATCAATAAACCAATATCCAGAGGCATCACTGACTCAATGGACATGAGTTTGAGCAAGCTCTGGGAGTTGGTGACGATCAGAGAAGCCTGGTGTGCTGCAGTCTATGGGGTCGCAAAGAGTAGAACACGACTGAGTGACTGAACTGAACTGATTGAACGTGAACAAAATCGTCTTTCCGAGAGGCTGTCTCCGAGGCCCAACATTAAGAATCTTCAGGATCTGATTATTAATAAAATCCCCTGGCCTAGACTTGAAGATCGGGGAAGGCACTGGCACCCCACTCCAGTACTCCTGCCTGGAAAATCCCATGGATGGAGGAGCCTGGTGGGCTGCAATTCATGGGGTCGCTAAGAGTCGGACACGACTGAGCAACTTCACTTTCACTTTTCACTTTCATGCATTGGAGGAGGACATGGCAACCCACTCCCGTGTTCTTGCCTGGAGAATACTAGGGACGGGGGAGCCTGGTGGGCTGCCATCTATGGGGTCGCACTGAGTCGGACATGACTGAAGTGACTTAGCAGCAGCAGCAAGAGGTGACTATTAGTAAAAATCTGTGGAGTTTTGGTGGTGGTGGTTCCAATGACTCTGGAGCACTGCTGGCAGTCAGTGATCAAGAACGGGAAGCTGAAAATGTACGGGCCAACTTCACTCACAGGAGAACTGTCTCACCAGAAATGACAAGTAAGAGTTTCTTATTACAAACTATTGGTTCTACTAGTAAAACTGGGCTATAGTCTTTATTCACTAACTTCTAAAACCTTGAGCACTTGAACTTGACCAAACCTTGTGGTTGCTCACTTTCAAGATCCATGAGCCAAGAGGAATTTCTGGCTAAGACGAGATCTCCATAGACCATCGACAGAGATTAAACCATCCTTGCTTCTGAGTCTCCTCAAATAATTGCTGAGGAAAATTCCCAGGAGGGCATAGACTTAGGTCCTTTTTCCTCAGCAATGCTAATCCAGAGCCTCAGTTATTTAACCATCAATCCTAATACCAGTTTCCTCTCTGCTCGAATGAGAAGAATGGCAGGGCTACTCCAACAGTGGGATATAGAAGAGAAGCTTCATTGGGCCAAGCAGCAGGGAAAACCATTTCTATCTCTGAGGGGGAGAACACTTTAGACGTGCCAAAGACTGTGGCTGAAAGAGGATTAAAGAAATTTCTCTCATGGGATGAAGATCAGAATGGATTCAGACATTAATGTCAATACTTACTTGAGTTGAATTATTCTGGCAACTGCAACCAGTTGAGAAATGGTTAGTTGTAGCAACAAGATCTACTTTTATGTTACAGAATCATATCAGCAACAGATTTTCACTCAATTGCAGTGGTGGTGGTGGTGGTGGTGGTTTATTCGCTAAGTCGTGTCCGAGTCTTGCGATTCCATGGACTGTAGCCCACCAGGCTCCTCTGTCCATGGGATTTTCCAGGCAAGAATACTGGAGTAGGTTGCCACGTCCTTCTCCAGGGGATCTTCCAGACTCAGGAATCGAACCTGGGTCTCCTGCACTGCAGGCAGATTCTTTATCGACTGAGCTATGAGGGAAGCCCATACCTGTAGCAAATTTTCCTGCCAATTATTTTAGGATTACTATGGCACAGACTGGAAAAAGGTACTCTCAGGAATGGGAGATAGACTATCAATAGTTTTTAACTCCCCATATAATATGACTTCTGTGATACATGCTATTTTTTCCCTCCTTGTACTTCTTTCTTTCCTCCTTACCTTGTCATTCACAGTTCATAAAGTATCTATATAGTGAATGCCTTTCCAATTTCAGTTAATTTTGTTCTACATTATATCTTGGCTCCAAGAAAAAAAAAATAGTGAGTCTCATGGAATGCATATGTATTTTAGAATTCCAAGCCAATGTTAAAATATGATCTAAATTTAAGAATGTGAGCAGAAGAATGTGGAGATGAGGGATATGGAAATTGATCTCATCATTTTACACTTAATTTTTTTTTAACTGAATGAAACATTCTTTACATTCTCTAGTACTTTACAATTTTTAAAAGTTTTTCACATGATTACCAATAATCATGCCTTGGACAAACCTCATTGGCTACAATACTGACACCATGCAAAGCTACATTGAATTTTTTTAGTAAAACAAGATTATAGTAAGTTATATATAGGTGAATATTTTTATTTTCCTTTATAATTGTCTGTTATCCTTCCCTAAAGGAATTTCTGATGCCATATTTCCATTTTCAGTCCAAATAAATGTGTTAAAAATCCTTTAGAAAACCAAACTGCCATATATCATTGTCAAGTTCACCAAGTTCCAAAACAATGATTACATTTGAACAAAGTTGTTCAAAATACTAAAGAAGGAAGGAAGGCAAGGAAGCTGAAGACAGCCACTGCCCAGATCTGAAAACTAAAGTCACAAGGACTTCAGGACATAATTCTACCTGTAGGCACATTTTCTGTACAGACACCAAAGTATGGTCTCCTGATTAACATGGGGAACTCAGCATGACCCAGATGAGTTCCCAGTAATGTAGTATATGAACTCCTTAACCAGATTTTCCTGGAGCACAAACTATTTTGAGGTAGTTCAGGAAATAGATGTGGTTTGTTGAGAAACTATGTAACTCAAAATCTTGTGGCTAAAAAGTCAGCAAAATTTTGTGGAAGAATAGAGAGAAATCTGTACGTGTTTCAGGTCAGTATTGAATTTATAATTCATAAAGCAGGTGGATTATTTCTGAGAACAAAAAAACTTTTCCTTAAGCTGTCCCTACATACTCTTTCAAATTGGGTCCTCTCTTTTCCTGCAACCTATGATGCTAATTTTAAAAATATAAAATAACAAACAAAAAAGTATTGTGTTATCTACAAGGAAGGTCACAGAGCCTCCTTCTCTGAATATTCCAGCTGAGGATCAACAAACAAAAGGCCAGAACCCACCTGAGGCTTCAAAAGCCATATAGTCTTTTAACCACATACTTTTCTCTGCTGTTTTACTTTTTTAAACAATATTTTAAAAATATAAAAACCATTCTTAGGTCAGATCTACAAGAACAGGCCACTAGTCAGTCATATCTGGCCCATGGGCTTTAGTTTGCTGACCCCCTAATTCTGGACAGACAGGTGGACAGACTGTCTTTGTGGACACTACTCATTGGAGAGTAAAATAAATATGACCCTACCTCCCTGCCAAATCTGTAACTTGATGGAATTGACACAGGTAAATCTGTAAAATTTTCAAACAGATTTTAAATCATCAAATCATTAGCAGATATTTTGGTATCTGACAAAACATCACTCTGTTTTCGTAAAGACAAAGAGTCTTTGTATTCAGTTTCCTACACTGTAAACCCACCATATGACCTAGAGAAAATTCCTTACCTCTAATTCCTCATTATTAAAAAAAAAAAAAAAAGTAGGCATTTGTATTATGTGATCCCTCAAGAAACATCCTTCCAGGTTTGGTTCTCTGAGATTCCATGGATGGCCTAAGAAACATCTAGAGGGCTGTTTAAAGAAGTGCCCCAAAGTGATCTTTACTACTTTAAGAAAAAATTGAGTGGGATTATTGCCATCCTATTTTGATAGTCTCCAGAAAAGAAATTTATTCTCATTTTGCCTTGACCAAATCTCTCATCAGAGGAAATGGCATACGTGTAGTTTTAGCTAAATGTGTAGTTATTTATATCACAATGGAGACAATAGATATAAGAGAGTCAACCTCAGAAATAAAACATACAGGATTTTCAGTGGGTATCTTAAGGAGGAATCTGACACTTTAGCCCAGGAATCAAAATCATGAGAATCTTATGATTCCAGAACCTCTTTTACACCACTGTATTTCTTATTTTCATGATCCCCAAAGATATTAACAGTAGAGTCAATTAAAACACAACTTTTTGATCTTTAATTTCACACCATTATGATTTCTCAAAGTAGTGATAGATTAGGAGTAAGCTTTACAGAAAGATGTCTTCTAGATACTAATTATACAGTAGTGCGTTAGGAGTAGCATCATTTTCTTCAACTTGAAAACAACATTTTCTTTCTGTTTCTCTCTAATCAGGAGGACAGAGTCAATGGTAAATGTACACACTCTCATTGATTTACCAGACGTACATTTAGAATTGAACCCAACTGGCAGGGACTCATGTTAAGTAGGATTAATAAGATATTTCCAATCCTGCACATTCGGAAACACTTGATCCCGCTCAGATTTCTCTACTCACTCGAGCTCCCTAAAGATAAATGAGCTTTATCCACAGAAAGGAAACAGGTCATTTATCTGACATCACATTATTTACTGACGTTAAAAATGATAATATCCATCAACAAGCAGCTAAATCCCAAGTGGGTCACACTGAGAACAAAGCTACAACTGTCTTTCTTTGATATAGTTACAAGGAGATGCTGACTGAGCTGCCATTTATGTTCCAAAAATGTCACTATTGTCATAAGAAGCTCACAGTTTGTTATTAACATAATTCCCCACGTGTTTGAGACTGGGAACTGTCTTTTGGTCTTTTCTGAACTAACACCTGGAATTATAGTGACAGAACTATGAACATATTGCTTAGGGGGAAATTTTTTTTCATTTTAAAAAATATACTATCTTTCCCTTTCATTTTCTTATTTTCAACAAAAATACCATTATCTATAATCCTCATAACAACCCAGCAGGGCAGATATTATTATCTGAATTTTCTACATAAGTAAGTAATGTAATGTAAGGCTCAAAGAGGTTTGTTAAATAAACTGCCCAGCGGATCCAGAATCAGAACCTTCGGCTTTGTCTGATTCTGCTGGTGATCTTGGCCCCTTCTCTTTCTACCGCTTTTCTCTCTTTCCCTCTCTGCTTCCCTCCCTCCGTTCCCTCCCTTTCTTCCTCCCTCCCAGCCCCTATTCATCCATCCACTTACCTACCTACATATCTACGCTGCTGCTGCACGTGTCCGACTCTTTGCGACCCCATGAACTGCAGCCTACCAGGCTCCTCTGTCCATGGGATTTTCCAGGCAAGAGCATTGGAGTGGGGTGCCACTGCCTTCTCCTTACACATCTATATACCTTCCTAAACAAATAACCTGTTTCTATAAAAAGCTGTTTCTTGAAAGCATCACCCCACAACAATTTAGTTCCATCCCAAAGTACATGCACAACACTGAGTACCTTAACAAAACTTATGAACACGTAAGCAACACACACCGGATTGACAAATATTTGGGGTTATTAGCTTCAATTTAAGAAAGTCCACAAGTGATTAATTGGCAGGAATGACTTGTTAGTTGGGGTTATTTAGAAGTCAAAAAAACAGTGAACAAAGGCTATAAATGTATTGATAGTCACCGAAGAATATTTGGTGATGGACAGGGAAGCCTGGCGTGCTGCAGTCCATCGAGTCACAGAGAGTCAGACAGGACTGAGTGACTGAACTGAACTGAAAGAGGGCTAGCTCTCTTCATCTTGAACTAAAACTCAGCTACTATTTAAAAACAAAGTGCACTGGAATCCGATTCTCCTCCTGTGGCATTCACCAAGTAGCATCAGCAACAAGGGCTCTTTCTTCTTTAGGTTAAATCTTCTAAGGCACTAACTCTTGTCCTGTCTCATCCCCCCTCATCTTCCTCTGGCCTATTACAAGACATCAGTGCCCCCTCTGCCCAATATCATCTGTTTCATGGGTTTTAGTTTGATAATCTTGGATTGTGTCTTTCTAATAAGTGGACAGCATGGTAGGAAAAGAAAATAGGTAATATGAAAATTAATTGGCCAAGATTACTCCAAAAAACTGATTTCACAAGTTTTGTTTGTTTGTTGCCCCGAACTGTCCAACCTGATGACACTGTAGACATTTTTGACGTGCAGAAGGAAGGCTGGTGTCAGCATGGGACTGGTGTCCTCATTTCCAACTGGCAAACGGATCCTGGCTCACCAGCTGCATTCTGATCAGGATGAATTACATGCATAACTCGAAATCAAGAAAACTACTCAAGTACAACATGTGAGGCTTCTGCCAAAGTTGAAAATCATTAAGAACCACGAATTTGGCTGAGCACACAGCTCTGTTTTGAACTCTTTTATTCTTGTATTATTCCTCAGTCACTTAAAGAGAAATACATGAAGCAGAGACAAGATCTCCTTCCCTCTTCATGTTTCTCCAATTTATCTTCCTTGGCATAATAAATTTCTCGAGCCAAAGAGTGGAGGGTTGTCTTGGTTCCCTCTGTTTTTCCCATTATCTCAGTTATCTCTCATTTATTTTTCAGCCTTTTTGCTTATCTCAACAGTTTCTCAGGACATCATAAAGTTGGAATGAGGAACCCCCCACCCTTCAGGGGCTGCTTACAGATATTTCAGGCCCCACACTCTCAATCACAAGGCTTTGTTACTACGGCTTGTTTAGAAAGAAAAAGAAATCCCAGATACACATCAACCAGAACTGATGGCTCAACTGTGGACTATTTTTGATATATACACATTATTCTTCATGTGAAACTTTATCTAACAGGGAAATAATTTTAAGCAAAAGCTGATTATTCACCCTTGCTTATTCTGAATAATTGAGGGAGTCCAAACAGTTGGGCTCACTGGGATGAAAAGTACTGGTTCTAGGACCTAGTTCTGTTTTTAAGGGAGATCTTTGAAACTTTTTCTTTGGGACATTTCCCAAAACAATTGTACTCATAAGCACAGGGATTATAGTGTTAACAGAATGAACCTCTATGTATTCGTAAGTGAACACACAGCTAATCTTATTTCCACTGCACCCACCTCCATTTCCTTCTCTCTCAAGCATACTTCTTTTTAACAAATCCCAGGTATCATATAATTTCTTCCATATATATGGCTGGGTATCTCTAAGAGATAAGGACTTTTAAGTTTTAGACATATAACCACAACATAATTATGACACCTATAAAATTTACAGTTTCTGATATCAAATATTTAGTCAGTGCTCAAACTTCCCTGATAACCTCAGAAAAATTTTAATACTTCTTTTCCTAAACATAGGGCCTAATCACTGTCCACACATCCCATCCAACACTTGATGTTATTTTCTTCCTTTGAAAATAAGAATATTAAATGTTTTAGGTTTTAGCATAAATAGTTTAAAATATTTTTCCAAATTAAAAGTACAAAAATTAATTTTTAAATTATCACCATGTATATTTATCCAGAAACAAGATTTTTGTTTCCGTAAAAAATGATACGATAGTCATATATTTTTTATTTACCATGTGACTTTAAGATCTCTTCCTATCAATCCATTTTAACTTCCATCTAGAATTCTACCTCATGCATTGGGTGTATTTTATCTAGTCCTTTATTAATAGACATCTATTTTGTTTCCAGTTTTCCACAGAACAGTGTTATAATGGACATCCTTATAAACACTACTTTATGCATAGATGCAAGATTCTTTAGGACATAGAACTGTGTGTGGGAATTGCTGGATTACTGGAAGGAATAGCATTTTTAATTACTGTTAATCCATCTGAATGCGGAGTTCCAAAAAATAGCAAGGAGAGATAAGAAAGTTTTCTTAAGTGATCAATGCAAAGAAAGAGAGGGAGAAAATAAAATGGGAAAGACTAGAGATGCTTCAAGAAAATTAGAGATACCAAGGGAATTTTCATGCAAAGATGGGCACAGTAAAGGACAGAAACAGTATGGACCTAACAGAAGCAGAAGATACTAAGAAGTGGCAAGAATACACAGAAGAACTATACAAAAAAGATCTTAATGACACAGATAACCATGATGGTGTGATCACTCACTTAGAGCCAGACATCCTGGAATGTGAATTCAAGTGGGCCTTAGGAAGCATCACTATGAACAAAGCTAGTGGAAGTGATAGAATTCTAGTTGAGCTCTTTCAAATCCTAAAAGATGATGCTGTTAAAATTGCTGCACTCAATACTGGAAAACTCAGCAGTGGCCACAGAACTGGAAAAGGTCAGTTTTCATTCCAATCCCAAAGAAAGGCAATGCCAAAGAATGTCCAAACTACCACACAATTTCACTCATCTCACAAGCTAGCAAAGAAATGCTGAAAATTCTCCAATTCTAGGCTTCAACAATGCTTGAATTTAGAACTTCCACATGTTCAAACTGGATTTAGAAAAGGCAGAGGAGCCAGAGATCAAATTGCCAACATCCACTGGATCATAGAAGAAGCAAGAGAGTTTCAGAAAAACATCTATTTCTGTTTCATTGACTACACCAAAGCCTTTGACTGTGTGGATCAGAACAAACTGCAGAAAATTCTTAAAGAGATGGGACTACCAGACCACCTGACCTGTCTCCAGAGATCTGTATGCAGGTCAAGAAGCAATAATTAGAACCAGACATGGAACAATGGACTGGTTCCAAATTGGGAAAGGAGTACAACAAGGCTGTATACTGTCACCCTAATTATTTAACTTCTATGCAGAATACATCATGCAAAATGCTGGGCAGGATGAAGTACAAGCTGGAAATAAAGATTTTGAGGAGAAATATCAATAATCTCAGATATGCAGATGATACCCTTATGGAAGAAAGTGAAAATGAAGACTCTCTTAAGGAAAGTGAAAAAGGAGAGTGAAAAAGTTGGCTTAAAACTCAACATTCAAAATATGAGGATCATGGCATCCAGTCCCACCACTTCATGGCAAATAGATGAGAAAACAATGGAAACAGTGACAGATTTTATTTTCTTGGGCTCCAAAATCACCACAGATGGTGATTGCAGCCATGAAATTAAAAGACACTTGCTCCTTGGAAGAAAAGCTATGACCAACCTAGACAGCATATTAAAAAGCAGAGACATTACTTTGCAGACAAATGTCTGTCTAGTCAAAGCTATTGTTCTTCCATTAGTCAGGTATGGATGTGAGAGCTGGACTATAAAGAAAGCTGAGCACTGAAGAATTGATGCTTTTGAACTGTGGTGTTGGAGAAGACTCTTGAGAGTCCCTTGGACTGCAAGGAGATCAAACCAGTCAATTAAAAAGTACATCAGTACTGAATATTCACTGAAAGGACTGATGCTGAAGTTCTAATACTTTGACCACCTGATGCAAAAAACTGATTCATTAGAAAAGACCTTGATGCTGGGAAAGATTGAAGGCAGGAGGAGAAGGGGATGACAGAGGATGCGATGGTTGGATGGCATCACCAACCTGATGGACCTAAGTTTGAGCAAGCTCCAGGGATGGTGATGGACAGGGAAGCCTGGCATGCTGCAGTCCATGGGGTAGCAGAGAGTTGGGCGTGACTGAGTGACTGAACTGAACTGACCCCATAAAGAAGGCTGAGTGCTGACAAACTGATGATTTTTAACTGTGGTGTTGGAGAAGACTCTTGAGAGTCCCTTGGACTGCAAGGAGATCCAACCAGTCAATTCTAGAGAAATAAATCATGAATGTTAATTGGAATGATTGATTCTGAAACCCCAATATTTTGGCCACCTGATGCGAAGGGCCAACTCATTAGAAAAGACCCTGATGCTGGGAAAGATTGAAGGCAGCAAGAGAAGGGGACAACAAAGGACGAGATGGTTGGATGGCCTCACCAACTCAATGTACATGACTTTGAGCAAACTCCTGGAGATGGTGAAAGACAGGGAAGCCTGGTGTGCTGGAGTCCATGGGGTTGCAAAGAATTGGACACAACTGAGCAACTGACACCCCACTCCAGTACTTTTGCCTGGAAAATCCCATGGGCAGAGGAGCCTGGTAGGCTGCAGTCCATGGGGTCGCTAAGAGTCGGACATGACTGAGCGACTTCACTTTCACTTTTCACTTTCATGCACTGGAGAAGGAAATGGCAACCCACTCCAGTGTTCTTGCCTGGAAAATCCCATGGGCAGAGGAGCCTGGTAGGCTGCAGTCCATGGGGTCGCTAAGAGTCGGACATGACTGAGCGACTTCACTTTCACTTTTCACTTTCATGCACTGGAGAAGGAAATGGCAACCCACTCCAGTGTTCTTGCCTGGAGAATCCCAGGGACAGGGGAGTCTGGTGGGCTGCCGTCTATGGGGTCGCACAGAGTTGGACACGACGGAAGCGACTTAGCAGCAGCAGCGGCAGCAGAGCAACTGAACAACCACCAACAAAACAAAACCAACTGTCTCTGTGTTGTACATCCAGCAGCAGTAGATGCGAACTCAACACAGTATCTTCAAGGTTCCTTGTAGCTCTGATATTCAGTGAGTCAGTTCATTGACCAATTTTTAAATGGTTGCATCTTTAATAATATTAATCATGGTGACATGTTACTGATTTTACCATTTCTAATAACGTTTTCTATTACTTCTTAGAAGCACTGTCTCTTTAAAAAATATCAGTTTTCATTTTGCAAGGCCCTGAGCTAAGGACTCAAGTTAAATAACACAAGACCAGGTATGGCTTGCCCTTAAATTTGGAGAAATAGAATAGGTGCCTAAGAATATATATAACAATTGAATGTGGTTTACAGAAAGCCACGAGTAGAGCTTAGGTCTGCAATTAATGCACAAGAAGGGAGAGGTCACTGGGGCCTGTTTTAGTAGGCTTTATATAGGAAATACATTTTAGTAGGAAGAAGTGGGAAAGGTCTTCTGTTCACTCTGATTCATGAAGGGAACAGTCTGCTTTGTCCATATTAGAGAAATGAGACGCATAACTACGAGTTACCATCACCCATGAGCGGGAAGATATCAAGGCACAAAGAAATGCCCTCCAGGGCTTCTAAGCCTATGGAGAGGGCTGGTTGCTATGCTTTCTGAGAGGAAAAGCTCAGAAAAGAAGTTAAAGGGTCCCATTAACCTAAGCACCATAACATTGACACTTTCAATCAGCCAGAGGCTGTCACGTTTAGCCATTTATGTTGCATAAATCCACCTTTCCTGACTGTGTTTGAGTTACTTTCCTTCAGCACAGATGGAGAAAGTGATTTTTTTCTCTCTCTCTCTCAGAGGAAGTCTTCACAGATGAACTACATCCAAAACTAACCACTCTTTTGTTTTAAAGACACAGTTCTATATTAGACTTGGCTTACAATTTTCCTGAGTTACCATAATCAGACAATTTAGCCATATTATAAGGTATCTGAGAGCAGAGACATTTCCTATTTCCAGTTCATTCTAGGAGTCCATAACTGATGGCTCTGTTCATACATGGAGACTAATAAATACTTGTTAAATGAAATAGTTTGAATACACTAGGTTATGCTACAGTAATAAGAAATCCCCAAATCTGAGCATGAAACATTAAAAAAAAAAAAAGGAAATATTCCTAATGAAAAAAATGGCATTGGTCCTAGAGAGTCCTCATATTCCAGTGAAGAATCTACTATGAAATTTAAACTCTTGGATTATCAGAATTAGAATCAACTTGATATATATCAGGTTAGGGAATAAAAACAAAAACCTAACAGTACAGAATGCTTTTAAATTCAGGAACCAGACAAGAACATCTACTCTAGTTTTTTACAAATATAGTGCTTGCCAGCCACATTAAAAGAATGAATTTGACCTCCTACTTCAAACCACATATAAAAATTAACTCAAAATGGGTCAAAGACTTCAATATAAGAGCTAAAACTAAAACTTTTAGAGGGGCACGTATGTCTAAGTCTTCATGACCTTGCGTTAGGCAATGGTTTCTTAGACCTGACACCAAAAGTACAAACAAGGTAAGAAAAAATTGATAAATTGGATAGCATAAAAATTAAAATATTTTTCAATAAGGATACTATCAAGTGAAAATACAACCTCTAGAATAGGAGAAAATATTGATATTTGCAAATCATGTATTTCATAAAGTTTTAATATCTAGAATATGTAAAGAACTCATACTTCAACAATAAAAATATTGTTTTTCTTTAGATGCTAAGTTATGTCCAACTCTTTTGCAGCCTCATGGACTCCAGGCTCCTCTGTCCATGTGATTTCCCAGGCAAAAATATTGGAGTGGGTTGCTGTTTCCTTCTAAAGAGGAATCTTCCTGAACCAGGAATCAAACCAGTGTCTCCTGCATTGGCAGGTGGGTTCTTTACACGGAGTCACCAGGGAAAGCCAAAATGTAAATAATTCAATTTAAAAATGGGCAAAGGATTTGAATAGTTATCTAAAGAATATATACAATGACCAATATGCGGATGAAAAGATAATCAACATCACTAGCCATCAGAGAAATGAAAATCAAAACCAAGATGAGTTTTAAAAAATGAAAAATAAGTATTGGCAAGGATGTGGATAAACTAAAACTCTCATACATTGCCAATGGTAATATAAAATGGTGCTATCCCTGTGGAAACTAATTTTGTGGTCCCTCAAAAAAGTAAGCATAGCGTTACACAGACACTTAAGCATATACCCAAGAGAATGGAAAACACACTCACATAAAAGCTTATACAAAAATATTCATAGCAGCATTCTTTTAAGAGCTGAAAAGTGCAAATAACTGAAGTGTCCATCAACTGACATATAGATAAGCAAATACGGTACCTCCATACACTGGAATATTATTTAGCCATAAAAGTAATGAAGTTCTGATTCATGATACAGCATGGATAAACCTTGAAAACATTATGCTAAGTGAAAGAAATGTGATACAAAAGCATAAATACTGTATGACTCCATTTTTGTCAAGTGACTAGAAAAGGTAAATCCATAGAAACAGCAAGTAGATTATAGGGGTCAGGGCCTGAGGGAAGGGAGAAGTTGGGGAGTGAATGTAAATGGTTACAGGGTTGCTTTTTGAGATAAAGGAACTGTTCTAGAACTGGATAGTGTTGATAGTTGTACAATCTTGTAAATATATTAAAAAACAAAAATCAAAGAATTTGACACTTTAAAATAGTGACCTTTGTTTTGAGAAAATTTTGTGAACTGCATCTCAAAAAAAAACCCAAAATGACTCTCTCATACCACACTTACATTGCACTGGAGGCCCTATACAGTGTGATAATACAAGAAAAAGAAATAAAGCTATAAGGAATGGAAAGAAAGAAACAAACATGTACTGCTTTTTTTTTTTTTTAAATACTGTGACTGTCTTTTGCATTCCCTTTCTTTGGAATTGGAATGAAAACTGACCTTTTCCAGTCCTGTGGCCACTGCTGAGTTTTCCAAATTTGCTGGCATATTGAGTACAGCACTTTGACAGCATCATCCTTCAGGATTTGAAAGACCTCCACTGGAATTCCATCACCTCCACTAGCTCTGTTCATAGTGATGCTTTCTAAGGCCCACTTGACTTCACATTCCAAGATGTCTGGCTCTAGATTAGTGATCACATCATCATGATTATCTGGGTTGTGAAGATCTTTTTTGTATAGTTCTTCTGTGTGTTCTTGCCACCTCTTCTTAATATCTTCTGCTTCTGTTAGGTCCAGACCATTTCTGTCCCTTATCGAGCCCATCTTTGCATGAAATGTTCCCTTGGTATCTCTAATTTTCTTGAAGAGATCTCTAGTCTTTCCCATTCTGTTCTTTTCCTCTATTTCTTTGCATTGATCGCTGAAGAAGGCTTTCTTATCTCTTCTTGCTATTCTTTGGAACTCTGCATTCAGATGCTTATATCTTTCCTTTTCTCCTTGGCTTTTCACCTCTCTTCTTTTCACAGCTATTTGTAAGGCCTCCCCAGACAGCCATTTTGCTTTTTTGCATTTCTTTTCCATGGGGATGGTCTTGATCCCTGTCTCCTGTACAATGTCACGAACCTCATTCCATAGTTCATCAGGCACTCTATCTATCAGATCTAGGCCCTTAAATCTATTTCTCACTTCCACTGTATAATCGTAAGGGATTCGATTTAGGTCATACCTGAATGGTCTATTGGTTTTCCCTACTTTCTTCAATTTCAGTCTGAATTTGGCAATAAGGAGTTCATGATCTGAGCCACAGTCAGCTCCCGGTCTTGTTTTTGTTGACTGTATAGAGCTTCTCCATCTTTGGCTGCAAAGAATATAATCAATCTGATTTCGGTGTTGACCATCTGGTGATGTCCATGTGTAGAGTCTTCTCTTGTGTTGTTGGAAGAGGGTGTTTGCTATGACCAGTGCATTTTCTTGGCAAAACTCTATTAGTCTTTGCCCTGCTTCAATCCACATTCCAAGGCCAAATTTGCCTGTTACTCCAGGTGTTTCTTCACTTCCTACTTTTGCATTCCAGTCCCCTATGATGAAAAGGACATCTTTGTTGGGCATTAGTTCTAAAAGGTCTTGTAGGTCTTCATAGAACCATTCAACTTCAGTTTCTTCAGCATTACTGGTTGGGGCATAGACTTGGATTACCGTGATATTGAATGGTTTGCCTTGGAAACGAACAGAGATCATTCTGTCATTTTTGAGATTGCATCCAAGTACTGCATTTCAGATTCTTTTGTTGACCATGATGGCTACTCCATTTCTTCTGACAGATTCCTGCCCACAGTAGTAGATATAATGGTCATCTGAGTTAAATTCACCCATTCCAGTCCATTTTAGTTCACTGATTCCTAGAATGTTGACGTTCACCCTTGACATCTCTTGTTTGACCATTTCCAATTTGCCTTGATTCATGGACCTGACATTCCAGGTTCCTATGCAATATTGCTCTTTACAGCATCGGATCTTGCTTCTATCACCAGTCATATCCACAACTGGGTATTGTTTTTGCTTTGGCTCCATCCTTTATTCTTTCTGGAGTTATTTCTCCACTGATCTCCAGTAGCATATTGGGCACCTAATGACCTGGGGAGTTCCTCTTTCGGTATCCTATCATTTTGCCTTTTCATACTGTTAATGGGGTTCTCAAGGCAAGAATACTGAAGTGGCTTGCCATTCCCTTCTCCAGTGGACCCGTGAACTCCCTGATGTTCAAGCTGGTTTTAGAAAAGGCAGAAGAACTAGAGATCAAATTGCCAACATCCGCTGGATCATGGAAAAAGCAACAGAGTTCCAGAAAAACATCTATTTCTGCTTTATTGACTATGCCAAAGCCTTTGACTGTGTGGATCACAAGAAACTGGAAAATTCTGAAAGAGATGGGAATACCAGACCACCTAACCTGCCTCTTGAGAAATCTGTATGCAGGTCAGGAAGCAACACTTAGAACTGGACATGGAACAACAGACTGGTTCCAAATAGGAAAAGGAGTACGTCAAGGCTGTATATTGTCACCTTGCTTATTTAACTTATATGGAGAGTACATCATGAGAAATGCTGGACTGGAAGAAACACAAGCTGGAATCAAGATTGCCAGGAGAAATATCAATAATCTCAGATATGCAGATGACACCACACTTATGGCAGAAAGTGAAGAGGAGCTAAAAAGCCTCTTGATGAAAGTGAAAGAGGAGAGTGAAAAGTTGGCTTAAAGCTCAACATTCAGAAAACAAAGATCATGGCATCCGGTCCCATCACTTCATGGGAAATAAATGGGGAAACAGTGGAAACAGTGTCAGACTTTATTTTTCTGGGCTCCAAAATCACTGCAGATGGTGACTGCAGCCATGAAATTAAAAGATGCTTACTCCTTGGAAGGAAAGTTATGACCAACCTAGATAGTATATTCAAAAGCAGAGACATTACTTTGCCAACAAAGGTCCGTCTGGTCAAGGCTATGGTTTTTCCTGTGGTCATGTATGGATGTGAGAGTTGGACTGTGAAGAAGGCTGAGCGCCGAAGAATTGATGCTTTTGAAGTGTGGTGTTAGAGAAGTCTCTTGAGAGTCTCTTGGACTGCAAGGAGATCCAACCAGTCCATTCTGAAGGAGATCAACCATGGGATTTCTTTGGAAGGAATGATGCTAAAGCTGAAGCTCCAGTACTTTGGCCACCTCATGCGAAGAGCTGACTCATTGGAAAAGACTCTGATGCTGGGAGGGATTGGGGGCAGGAGGAGAAGGGGACGACAGAGGATGAGATGGCTGGATGGCATCACGGACTTGATGATGTGAGTCTGAGTGAACTCCGGGAGATGGTGATGGACAGGGAGGCCTGGCATGCTGCGATTCATGGTGTCGCAAAGAGTTGGACACGACTGAGCGACTGAACTGAACTGGTGACTGTCTACTTAGAAAACAAAATTTCAGTTTGGCTACTGTATATGAAAAAAAAGGTCAATACAAAAACCAACTGCTTTTTAATATATAAACAAGAAACAGAAAAATGCAATTTAAAGTAAACAGTTTGTAACATCAAAAAATGTAAGTACCTGGTGAGAAAACTAACAAAGAAAATGCAAGGTTTTATGTAAAAACAAGGAAAAACTAAATACAGGAATATTTTACTGTAATACTCTGTAGTAATACAGTATTACTCTCAATAGCCAAAAAATGGAAACAACCCAAAGTGTCAATCAACCAAGTGTCAAAGGATGAATGAATAAAATAGAAGATATATACAATGGAATATCACTTAGCCACGAAAAATAATGAGCTTCTGATATATGATCCAATATGGATAAACTTTAAAAATATGTGAAACAAAAGAAGCTAGTCATAAAAGACCAAATATTTATATGTAATGCCTAGGGTAGGCAAATCCATAGAGGTAGAAGGAGACTGGTATTCATCAGGTGCTGGCAGGATGAATGGGGAGTGACTACTAATGTGTACAAGGTTTCTTACTGGGGTGATAAAAATGTTCTAAAATTAGATGGTGATGATGGCTGTACAAGTCTGTGAATATAAATATAATCAAGTTGTAGATTTTAAAAAATCTATATAAATAGGGATGCACTTTATAAAATGTGTGTGTTAGTTGCTCAGCCATTTCCAACTCTTGGTGAATCTATGGACTGTCGCACTCCAGAATCATCTGTCAATGGAATTCTCCAGGCAAGAATACTCGAGTGGGTAGCTATTCCCTTCTCCAAGGGATCTTCCCAACCCAGGGATCAAAGCTGGGTCTCCCGCATTGCAGGCAGACTTTTTACTGTCTGAGCCTATAAATGGGTAGATTCAGTTCTTCCCAGTTTGGTCTATATATTATATGTAGTTCCAATGAAAACTTCAATTTTTAGTGAACTATAAGTTGGTTCTGAATTTTACATGAAAAACCAAAGGGCTAGGAAAAGACAAGTCACTTCTAGAGAAGAGAAAAATACTGGAATTTACCTTAAGATATATAAAAGATATTATAAAGTTACTGTAATGAAGAAACTCTCCTATGATGTTAGTGGGAATGTAAACTGGTATAGTTACTATGGAAAACAGTATGGAGGTTCCTCAAAAACTAAAAATAGAGTTACCGTATTATCCTTCAATTCCACTCCTGGGCATAGATCTTGAAAAGAACTCTAATTTAAAAAAGATACATGCACTCCAATGTTCATAGCAGTACTATATACAACAACCAACATATGGAAGGAACCTAAACGTCCACTGACAGATAAATGGACAAAGAAGATGGGGTACATATATAGAAAGGAATATTACTCAGCCATAAAAAAGAAATCATGCCATTTGCAGCAACATGGATGGACCAGAAGATTATCATATTAGGTGAAGTAAATCAGATAAATACAAATATCATATCCACGTATATGTGGAATCTAAAAAAAAATACACAAATAAACTTATTTATAAAACATAAATAGACTTACAGACATAGAAAGCCAAAACAGTTATCCAAGGAGACAGTGGGGAAGTGAGGGAGAGATAAATTAGGAGTTTGGGATTAACGTGTACACGCTACTATGTATAAACCAGGTAAACAGCAAGGACATACTGTGTAGCACAGGGAACTATATATAGTCAGTATCTTATAATAATCTATAAGGGAAAAGAATCTGGAAAAGATAAATACACACACATATATTAATATATAACTGAGTCACTTTGCTGTATACTCAAAACTAACACAGCATAGTAAATGAACTCTACTTCAATTAGAAGTATATGACTTTGGTTCAGAAATCAAAAACAGACCAATGACAGAATAAAGAAGTCAGAAACAGATCGACTCATGGATGGAAACCACAGATAACACAAAGAAGGGACCCATAGCTCAGCAACAAAGAATCATCTAATATACGTCTTAGAAATGAATAACTGTCCACACGAATAATAACGTGTAGGTAAAGAGAAGGTTCAGGGGAGAATATGGAGTGAACACTCAAGAAACAAAGCCCGCAAGATTTGAATTACTTTATCCAAAAGCTAAGTAAAGACCCATGAATCCTTTGGAACAGGGACAGAGGATTGAAGTCAGAGGACCGGCTCCAAGATAGTGGGAAATGCTCATGTCATGAAGACATGGTTGATCAGACAGAGGGTGAATGTTAAAGTCTTGTGCCTGTGATTACATAAGGCTAACTGATTGCTTTCCTAGGGAAAAAAAAAATGTCTTTCTATCTATTCACTCATTTATTCATTCACCAAGTCACATAATTATTTACCTGGCTCATGGTACATGCCAGGCACCATTCTACGTGCTAAGGATACAGGGGCTTACATTCTTCAAGTAGTCAGGCAGACAAGATATACATAAATACATAAAATTATTTCAAATAGTGGCAAAGGTCATGGAAAAAAATAAAACTGGGTAATGGAATAGAAGGTGACTGGGGATGGTTGTGGGCTTGGGGGATTGCTTTAGAAAAGGTGGTCAGGGAAAGGCTCTCTAAGAATGTGAGCATAATAATCCCTGTGCCACTGTAACCACCTGAAATAACTATAATGAAAAGTTGGTTCCATAAAATGCCTAATAGCAAAGTAAAATCAGAGTCAGCCTGGAAGGTATAAAAGTTATTCTGAGCTGACAACCAAGGTCTTCAGACCATGGGAAATATAAACGGAAAGGCTGGAGCTGCTCATGCGGCCCCATGGCTAAAAGTGCTCTCTTCCTGCTCAGCCTCTGTACGGTCTGGAGGCCCCGCTAGGTCTGGGCTGTACAGAGGCATACACAGAGCACCTTATCCAGCTGCCTGGCTGAACTTTAATGGAGTGCCTCTATTAATTATCTGAGAGCTGGCATTGCTTCTCCAGACTCACAGCTAAATACAGCCACCCCAGTTGCTTTGGCCATAAGCTCTTAAAGGTGAAAACAAAACTGTGTCTCGGTGGATGCAGCATTTGGCGCTGATCTAAGAGTTTTGACGTCATTTCACAGTTAATAATTAGCTCTGCCTTGGTCCCCACAAAGGGTGCCACCAAAACAAAAGCAGGCATTAACTGTGTTCGCTATACTTGCCACTGGTATAAATAGGCAAAGGATGATTAATGAATGAGGGGTGAATTAAACACAACAGTGAACAAAGACAAAGGCCCAGAGCTTGGCTGTCCATGAGCCAAGACGAGGCTGCGAGAAAGACACACAGGCACAAATCCGTTTAATGGACAGGTTTGGAAGACTTCATTTAACCTTGTGTTGTGACAGCCGTAGTATTTTATTCACATCCCAGTGTGTTAAGAGGCCAGGGTCAGCTGAGGTAGAAACACGCATTGTTAGGGGAGTCACTGGAGAGGTGGAGGGGTTAGATTTCCGTGCTTGTGATGGAGGAAAAACAGAAGCCCCAACACATAAAATATTACCCTTTGGGTCCCCTTTGTGATGGGAGCCAGAGTCGACATTCTAAATAGCTGTTTGGATGCCACTTAAAGCCGAGGAAGCATCAAAACAAATGTCCCAGCTGAAGTCCTTGGACAGGGTCTGCCCATGCCTTGAAGTGGCCACATTATAGACTGACCAGGACTCAGGACTAGGTGCTAAAGCTCTGCCCACATGCCTCTGGTACAAAGGGTAGCGAGCTGGGAGGCTGACTCTCAGCCATGATTTGCAGGCTCAGGAGAGGGTGTTGCTGGTTGACAGCCTTCCAACACATTTTATTTCAGTTAGTTCCTACAGCATGCTGCTCTCCAAGGACGCAGTGATGGTCCCATGCGTTTGGCCAGTATGATTTTGAGGGTCTGGGTAGAGAATAGCAACTGAACAAACCCTAGGAACTCCTAGTTGGTTTTCTGGGCACATCTTCCTCTCTGTACAACCACTCTACTTCCTTCCAGGGATGTCCCGCATCAACCACGTGCTCAGTTCCACAGGCTGTATTTTCAACCAGGCGTCTGATGGGAAAGGAACTGATCAATTCATCCCTGTGGAAGAGTTAGGTGATAAAGAGCTTAACGGTTCTCCCTACACCTTCCAGGGACATTTATATTTTAATGGATGACTAACCAACCCAAAAGCCTGTAAGAATCATAGCAATGAAACAGTCATTGTGGAATTCTTGACTCTGAGGCAGCCCAGAAGGGAGATACGTATGGGCTTGATGAACTTTCTGGTCTCCCCATGATCACAACATGTCCACAGACCATGTAGACCTCTGCAAAAGTCTGTAGGCTTTTAGTTCACCTTTTCTCTCCCTATGTTAGCCAGGTGTGGAAAGTTCACATGAGAAAATGGATATTAAGCGCTTTAAAGATAAACACCTAAATCAACATACTAGCTCTAGTTCATTGACAGCTGAAAACTTCAACCAGAACATATCTTTAGTGATCAACAACCCTACTTTACAGGTGAGGAAATGGAAACACCAAAAACTGGTGTCTTCCCCCTGAATTACCCAGCGAACCACTGACAGAGCCAAGATCAGGTGTCAAGTCTCCCATTTCAGCCAAGACTTTTCCTACTGCTTGATAAGAATGACTTTTCTTCTGTCCTAAGAGCACAGCCTAATCATATTTAATATCTTGACTGCTAAATTGCAAATAGGCCTTTTTAAAAGAAATCTTTTTTAAAAGAAATATTCAGCTTTAAAGTGAGCTACTGAGCAAAGGAAATGTAGAATAGCAGTTCTGGAAAAGTCACCTAAGTATGAAATTCAGAGAAGTTCAAGACTCTAGGAGTTATCATTTTACACTCAGTTGTTAGGATATAAGAAGTCTGACCATAGAAAGCGTTGGAGAATGGGAGTGTGCATAGAATCTCTTCTATCTTTGCTGGTAGGAATGTAAAACTGAAACAACAGGGAAGAAAATAATTTGGAATTTTTAGCAAAGTTGATGGTATGGATATGCAAAGACTCAGCAATCTATCTCAAGAGAAACTCTAGTTCATGTACACCAGGAGACACATGTAGTACTGGTCAAAATAATGCAATAATTCTTGACGAAACACAGTAGTTTATTCCAGAAAATAACCTGCTATAGTTTAACATAATGAAATATTATGAAGTATTGAAAATGAACAGGCAGCAGCTACAAGTATCAACCTAAGTGAAGTTTTATAACATAATGTTGAGTTTAAAAGGCAAATCCTAGAAAAAACATCCTGCATGGTATGCTTTTTTAAAATAAAAATGTAAAATAGCAAATAGTAAGCAATATATTATTTAGGTACATGAATGTGTGTGTGTGCTAAATAGCTTTCTAAAATAGAAGGGCATATTGAACACAAAATTCAAGATAATAATGATCCTGTAGAAGACTGCACAGAAAAGCATAGGTTATTATTCAGCCTCTAGCTCTTAGGTTGATTCATTCTTCAATTATCAAAAGTATGTAAATGTACACATGTAGCAAAAATGCCATGAAGAGGCCAGTTGAGAACAGTGCATCATAAACTAAGAGTTAATTCAATTCCATGCACCTAAGAAAAGTTATGACCAACCTAGATAGCATATTCAAAAACAGAGACATTACTTTGCCAACTAAGGCCCGTCTAGTCAAGGCTATGGTTTTTCCTGTGGTCATGTATGGATGTGAGAGTTGGACTGTGAAGAAGGCTGAGCGCTGAAGAATTGATGCTTTTGAAGTGTGGTGTTGGAGAAGACTCTTGAGAATCCCCTGGACTGCAAGGAGATCCAACCAGTCCATTCTGAAGGAGATCAACCCTGGGATTTCTCTGGAAGGAATGATGCTAAAGCTGAAAGTCCAGTACTTTGGCCACCTCATGCGAAGAGTTGACTCATTGAAAAAGACTCTGATGCTGGGAGGGATTGGGGGCAGGAGGAGAAGGGGACGACCGAGGATGAGATGGCTGGATGGCATCACTGACTCGATGGATGCTAGTCTGAGTGAACTCCGGGAGACGGCGATGGACAGGGAGGCCTGGCGTGCTGCAATTCATGGGGTCACGAACAGTCAGACACGACTGAGTGACTGAATTGAACTGAAGATCTATTAGAGGGGAAAAAATCTACATTAGGAGAAAGCCATCTCCTAAAGCAGAAAAAGATGCCTCCCAGCATTGACCTTCAAGTCAAAAATTTCCATCAGTCCAAGGGGACAGAGAAGCCATAGGTAGGGACCAGGTGAAAAGGTGAGGTAAAGGTTTCTCCTGAAATTCACCCAACTGGGGAGGCTGTATGACTCAAAAGTAGAATCTAGGGAAGAGGAGAATGTGCCAGCGCACTGGTGATTCAGGCAAGTGACTGCAGTGGAAGTTAAGACGTTCAAAGGCGCCGATGCTTTAGGCAAAGCAATAGGTTTAAATGAGACAAACAACAACACAGGGAGCCAGACACACTGAAGTCAAGCTGGAGGCCAAAAGTGAAAACCAAAGGGGCAAGTAAACTCCTGCAGTTTGCAAGCTTTCCAGGGAGAGCAACACTGGGGCTGAGGGACTTACAAACTGGATAGAGCTCCACCCCCAGAGACATTCACGACAGGACTATAATCTCTAATCTGGGTCACCTTTCTAATTTAATAAGGTCTCATTAATTTCAACAAAACTAAATTGGAATAGCTAGAATAATCAGGCTGGAATGAAACTGATCTTTCAACTATGAAAATAGTGTTTGCTCAACAAATTAATGGCATGAGACACGTGAGGTGGGGAATACTTAACCTATTTAGGAGAACAAACTTGACACACATATCTACATCCATTTGTCCTAGAACAATTAGTATGTTAATTACAGATGATCTTTAGTCGTCAAAAGAGGTCCTCAACCTTGGGGCCACTCGCTGATATTACTAGGTAGTATTTCAAAGTGGTAAAACTGTTTTGAAAATAATCTTTTTAGTAATTCACTGCTGGGTGGATTGGCTCAAGCTGGAACAGATCTTAAACCCAATCTCAGAATCCATGAAAAATGTCCTCTTTTTTCTGGAAGATGAAACTAGACAGAATTAAAAAAAAAAATTGACTTCAGGCATTCCACTTCCCAAACAATATTTGAAGTAGAAAAGGCCTTCATCCCCAGAGATGTTGATCCTCAGTACTCATTCAGAGGGATTTGAAAACCTCTGACTGTTTTGCAGGACTTGATGTGATCTAAGGACACTGCTAACCTGGGTTTTCATGTCAGTGACTGTTAGCAGGATGATACTCACTCCTAGTTTGACAGAGCAGTAAGGTCTCATTGCATTCCTAAGGTATGTCTACTCCTTTCTACAGAGATAAACACTGTCACAGCTCAAAATTAAGTTTCAAAGGAATAGAGTCAAGTTTCCCCTGAGTATTAAGTTTTGAAAGTGCATATGCAAAAACTGAACCCACAAGAGAAAGTAAAAATTTTTTAAAAGTGAGGGAGGGTCAGAAAGGATATACAATGACTTTTTTTTTTTATAAGAACTAGACAAACTACATCTTCACACATATAACACAAGTACATTGGAACATACTGCATTGGAAATTACTGACAAGTTTCTAGCAATGGACGGAAAAAACATGACTACCACATAACAAAGTCGGTTTATGCAGAATATTTGAGTCTGTAGTGCATGAACATGCATATGTATATGTGAAGAGGAAGGTGATCAATTAAACAGAGGTTTGTGGAAAAACTTCAATTAAATACTAGATAGCAACAGGCAAAATATTTAAGCAGATGTAAACTAGAGAGAGTTTAATTGCTCTGAAGTTTAATGTTCTCTGTCTTTGAAATGGTTCTGGAAGAAAGGCACAGAGCTTTTTCTAATTTGGCAGAAAAGAATACTGCATGTTTGTCTCTGCTTGCTTTTTGGAGGTGCCAAATGAACACATGAAACTAAAGGGCACTAGAAAGATAAGTTTCCACGACATCCACAATAACTCTTTTATATTGCTGACTGGCTATTCTATATGTAGCATTCAGAGGCAAATATGAAAAAAAATGATGTAAAGCCAAAATTATTTCCTTGATAACACTTGTTTTAAACACCTAGCCACTAAATAGCTAAAAGTCTCCAAAGTGAAAGCATAAACCATATAAAAGCCACAAGCCTACTTACATAAATTCTTAAGATTAAAGTAATAACTTCTAGAAAAAGGTGGGAGAAAACACACTTCAATAAATCTATTTGTAATGGTATTTGGGCTCTACCAACTGCTTTCATTGGTCTCCAGTGGCTTACATATAAAACAATACATTTGATGTATGATTTCAATTCCTTATGGAAAACTGCTCTATCTACAAGCAGCCTGTCAAAGAGAATGCCCCCAAAACTCTTTCTGCGTCCCAATATGAGGCAGGACTTTAAGATACAACTTAAGGTCACAATTTGTTCTTGCTTGGTCAGGTTTAAGACTATAATTGAGGAATGCCTGACCTGGGGGAGGCATGAGAATGGGGGTAGGTTTATTTATAGTAAAATAGAAATAGGCAAGGTATCAGCGCTTGAAGTTAAACGACATCGTTTTGCAGGGACAGTGGCTCTCCAAAACGAGCAAGTTGCAAGGGGTGGCTCTCTGGAAGATGCCTGGAACCTGTCCCCCACCCTCCAACTCAGGGCACATGGCAGCTGTCAGCTCCAGAAAACCACCCTTGGACCCAGGAATCTATTTTCCTGTTACTGAAGGGCACACTGGGGAGAGGGGAGAAAAGTTGCTGCAGAATGAAAACAAATGCCACTCTAATTGGTCTGTAAATTGCGGCCCTTCATCATTAGAACACTGCTCTGCATTTCAGCCATCATTTTTTAATCCCAAATTAAAGTTGTCCAGGTTTAAATAGGGAATTATAAAGTGAAAAATGTCTACAGTTGCAGGAGGGCAATACACAACTCCCCTGAGCTATTCTTCTTGAAATTACAATCTTCCCAAAACATTCTCCTAATTGAGTTCTCACCATTCCCCAACTCTTCCTCCTGCTCCTAACTTTAGAATCACCATCCCCAGATTTACTGGCTAATCTTTCTCTCTGATTAAGCTTCCTAAAGGGATACTCAGCTTCACTGAGAGCCCAACATCTCTCTCCCACCTTCCCCAAGTCAAAGTTTGGTTTTTACTTCTATAGGGACTGAACTTTTTTTTTTTTTTCCCAAAACGGTTTTAAAATGAATACATATTGTTGTTTTTGTTGTTATTATGGGCTTCTATCATTGCTAAGCCATCGCTGTGTCGTTTGTTCAGGGCATAAACTCCATTTCACAAAGGGTTCAGCTACAGCACATTTCAACACTTCTCTTGATTCCCAAGAGAATCTTCCCTGTCTTTAATACTCTTAAGGAAAGTAGGTACCAACACCACAGGAAAATTTGACCATGCAAATAGCATTCCACCAGCAGTTCCATCTACCTTAAATTTCTCCCCTAAGACCTTGTTTTCTATTCCATCCTGCATGAACACTAGGAAAGACTGTTTGCCCTCATCTTGGTAAATAATTGGGCACTATTGTTAAACAACTCCTCATCAATTCAGATCAATTATTCTATATTATTTACAGTCAAGGAACTGAGACATGGTTTAACATAAAGATATCTTCCTTTACTGAGCTGCTTATAGGTAGAGATAGGAACCATAAGAATGGTTGAAATGAAACTGGCATCCAAGTGCATTACAGTAACTGTAAAGGGTTTAACTTATGGAGCAATCAACATAGGATGAAAATGTCCAAGAAAGCTTTACAGGAGGCTTGGGATTTGAACAGGAACTTAAAGGATGAGTAGTTATTAACTCAGCAGAACAGCAGAGGATGAATGGACCTTCCAAAGTGGGGCAACAGCATGAACAAAGGCATGGAGATGGAATGGTTCGTATAAGTTGGTCTCAGAAAGCAAAGAGAAACACAAAAAGAAATGTGCTCATTCAGGACAATAGGCAGGCATTGCTGAATACAGCTTTTTGGTTTTGCTTCCTGGTTCTTCTCCAAATTTCACAAATTTCCTTTGAGTGACAAGTCATCCTACTGTTTCTGGGTAGGGGCCTGACATACAGGGCCCTTGATATTATTGACATGGGACTGCTGTCTTGGGATCTTAAGACACTTGGTACTCCTCAGTCTGGTACACTATATGATCAGTCAAATGGTTTCAAAAATTTAAAAAAAAAAAAAAAGACTGTAGTTGACAAAAATGTTCCAAAATTTAGGGACGAAACTATTTATGTAAAATGGAATATATAATGAACATTTTCACCTGTAAAGTTTCTATATTTCTCATATAAGTTATAGGCAATTTGTGATGTCTTATTAGTCTTAATAAAACTATGTTATTTTACAAAACTGTGTAAATAGTTTGCCTGTTTGTAAAAATAGACAAGTTCTAGAAAACACAAAAGCTCCCTCCTCACTAACTCAACACTCCATCATGTGCATATACTAAATGTTAGTCTACTCAGCGTGCTGAATGTCCCTCCCATAACAGCATATGAACCAGATAATTCAAACAACGTTGTTCAGTTCAGTTCAGTCACTCAGTCGTGTCCAACTCTTTGCAACCCCATGAATCGCAGCACGCCAGGCTTCCCTGTCCATCACCAACTCCTGGAGTCCATCCAAACCCATGTCCATTGAGTTGGTGATGCCATCCAACCATCTCACCCTCTGTCGTCCCCTTCTCCTCCTGCCCTCAATCTTTCCCAACATCAGGGTCTTTTCAAATAAGTCAGCTCTTAGCATCAGGTGGACAAAGTATTGGAGTTTCAGCTTCAACATCAGTCCTTTCAATGAACACCCAGGACTGATCTCCTTTAGGATGCACTGGTTGGATCTCCTTGTAGTCCAAGGGACTCTCAAGAGTCTTCTCCAACACCACAGTTCAAAACATCAATTCTTTGGCACTCAGATTTCTTTATAGTCCAACTCTCACATCCACACATGACTACTGGAAAAACCATAGCCTTGACTAGATAGACCTTTGTTGACAAAACAACATTGAGCCAGTTTTAACAAATTTGCAATATAAGATTTTCTTTTCCAAGTGGAAATGTATTCAAGAAAATAAACTTCCAGCACAAGACCTGACATCCTCAAAAATAGAAATACCAAGAGGATTCTTCTCCTCAAGGAAGTATTTATAAAGAGATTCCTTAAAAATGACCAAACTCAGATTCATAGGATGCATTTTTTTAAATGAAACTATTTTTTATAAGTTTCTGATGCCTTTGAGTTAATTCATTGACTTCATAAACTGGAAATTAGTTTTTTCCTAGTAAAAAGTAAATGTCATATTTAAAAATGACTTTTTTCCCCAAAGAAGTTTAAAGTCTCATCCACTCAGTAATTTAATGAGTATTTATCAAACAGTTACTTACTATATGGTCGTAGATAAGACATGACACAGTTTCTTCCTCAAGATAGAAATCTAAGCCTTAAACTCATGAGATGAAGCACATAGGATAGAATTGCTCCAATTATAGTTCCTGGCTAATACTGTTATGGGTTGAATTGTATCCCCTAAAAAAAGATGTTCTAACCCTTAGTGCCTGTAAATGGTACCTTATTTGGAAATTGGGTCTTTGCAGATGATCAGGTTAGGATGAGGTCATTAGGGTGAGCCCTAAGTTAACATCTATTTTTTTTTTTAATGAAAATTTGGATATAGAAATGAACACTCATAGAGGGAAGGCAATGTGAAGACACAAGGAGGAGGCCATCTACCTGCTAGGGAATGCCAGAGGCTACTAGAAGCTAGGAGGAAGGGGTCTCCTTCACAGCTCTCCCAAAAAACCAACCAGACCAACACCTTCATTTTGGACTTTTAGCCTCTAGAAATGTAAGATGATAATTTCTATTGTTTAAGTCACCCAGTTTGTAGTACTTTGTTACAGCAGCCCCAGCAAACTAATACAAATACCTTTCAAAAACATTCAAGATTAACACCAAGTAGAGGATACCCTACACCAAAGTAGAAGGGTTAAAGAGTTACCAAAACACATGGAAACATAAAACTCAATTATAGTGGATGAGGATACCATTTAAATCTAATTTTTTTTAATTTATTTAAAAAATTTTAAATATAAATTTATTTAATTGGAGGTTAATTACTTTACAATATTGTTTAATCCACCTCAAAGGGATTACAGGCATGTCTCCTTTTGGAGCTCTCACTTTACAGTTCACGTATCTATATCAGATTGAGTGTGCTTGTCCTTGATTCTTGGATTTTAAAACTACTCTTTGGTTTACAATTTTGAGAGAGTTAATTCTTAGGTAGGTTGATAAGGAGTCTGGGGCCCTCAAGGAGGAGAAAGGGGCCCCGGGCCTTCAAGGAAAAGAAAGGGACAAACTTTTAGTTTTTACATTCCTTGATCTTAATCACATAAGATGTTTTTTCTTTAAGCCCAGAGCTAATGATTACACAACAGAACTCATCTTGCTCAAGAGTATGCTTTTCTTTAAGCTCTATACTAATTATTATATAACAACAATGTATTTTGCTCAAGGATATATTTCTCCTCTTAACAAGAACCTTCTGACTAATCTTGTTATCTTAAGACTTATCTTGTGGGAGTGGGTCTGGTTAGTGGGTCTTTCTATTTTTAGTTCTAATCCGATTATTTTAAAATGTATCTTGTGGGAGTGGGTCTGGTAAGCTCTTTCTACTGTTAGTAACCAACTGAAAAAGTACATAAGGGCTTGATAAAAGTAGCAAGTGGGGCACTCTTTGCCCCCCTTCTGATGTCTATGTCAGAAGCTTTCTGTCCTTTTTCACTGTAATAAAACTTCTGCTGCACAAAAGCACTGAGTGATCAAGCCTGGCCCCTGGTCCCAAAGCTAAATCTTCTTCAGAGATCATGAATCCACATCGTTCACTGTAAGCTATTAATTTCAAAGTTAGAAAAAAATGTATGAAGACTCCCCCATGCCCTCACAAGCCAGAGGCCTCAGTGTGGATGATCCATCATCACTGAAGTATCTGTGGGCATCATGGGACCTTGTGAAGTGAAGTCGCTCAGTTGTGTCTGACTCTTTGTGACCCCATGGACTGTAGCCTATCAGGCTCCTCCGTCCATGGGATTCTCTAGGCAAGAATACTGGAGTGGGTTGCCATTTCCTTCTCCAGGGGATCTTCCCGACCCAGGGATCGAACCCAGGTCTCCTGCATTACAGGCAGGCACTTTAACCTCTGAGCCACCAGGGAAGCCCTAAACAGTCCTTCTGTGTGGGTATTTACAGTCAACAAAGGTTTCATGAAGATATCCGATGTCATCATGATCATCTGTCTATCACTGTCATCTCAAGTATCAACTCTTGAGCATAGCTAGAGAGAACTCTTTATCAAATGATAGCAATACAAATCTATAGAAGGGTTCAAAACACTTCTTTATAACTTTCAAAGGCCATTGAATTATTCTCCTGGATATGGTGCTTTTGATTTTATGCTTTTTTCTTTCCTGTTTCATAATTCTCTTATGTTCCATCATCTCCTTTCTGACATGATCCTGCCTCAAAGTTCTGTGCCTTGCTTTTCAAATTCATTCAACATGTTCATTTTTCATATTAATTCATCACTTAATTTATAAGAAGTGTATCAAATTTCACTGGAGGAAAATCCTATTATAGTATAAAGCTGAAGTTTTCTACCTTAATCTCTCTCTACCCTATGACTAATTACCAAAGAATCTGTTGAGTCTATCACTCAAATTATATAACTAGGTCACTTGACTTTTATATTTATCAGTACCTTCTCCTTCAAAGAAAAAAAAAATCAATGCATGGGAGGTCTTTAATAGAGAGTGAATTAACAGAGACCAATCCATAATAGAATTGCTATTTTCAGCAGCTGTTACCTAGAAAATGATTGTTAGGTCATCACCTGGGTTTGTGGCTGTTACGCTGTCACCAGGAAAGGGACAAGATTGGCACAGTTAGAAAGGCCTCTGTGAGGTAATCTATGCTGCTGACATCTTCCCGTGGGTCTGAGATCCAAGAGCAAGGCTACAAGTGAATCACGAATACGGCACCAGCATCATCATCAACCTACTGTCTCAGTCTGGGCAAAAGCATTTATGCCCCATTTCCGCCTTGGGAATAAGATTTTTTTTTTTTTTTCCCAAAAATCATGCATTATACTGTCCAGTGCCATCATTAGCCGATGTGCCAATTTCCCTAAAACCAGCTGATACTGAGGCAGCTTCCCTCAATACTCTCCCCAAAGCTGGATCTACCAGGCCGTGATTCATCTCTGTCAGGAGTAGTTACAAGCACCGCCTTCTGAGTGGCTGATTAAAGCAAAGGGTCAGCTGCAGCCATGACGACCACACTCCGCAAACCCCCCTGAGATGGAGCTGTAATTAAAACAGCACACAGCTTTCTGATTCCTAGGCCCTTCTGGAGGGGAAAGAGTTTTGGCAACACTGGAACCTGTGCCAAGGGCAGAGCTGGCCTGGCCAGACAGCCCAGAGTCAACAGCTCTGGTCCTCCATACTTCAGTCCTCGCTTGTGGGCACCCAACGGCTCTGCCTGCCTCATCTCCCTCACCTCCTCCTCTCAAGCACCCGCTTCCTAGCCCCAACTTCAGTGTGGGGCTGTCCTATCTTTTGTTCTGGCAGAGATAAGATGTATAAATGATGAGTGGTTGACAAAGTGTACTCCAGTGCCGCAGGCAGCTCATCAATCATTTTCCACATGTCTACAGATAATTGATGCCAACCCTGCAGGCAAAGCTCCATCAGGTGAGAGGAGGGAAGAATTAAATCTGCTGTCAGGAGCCAAGCAGCTGATCTGTATTTAACATTCTTTTTAATTTAGCACTTGTTTGTTTTAAGCTGAGTTTGCAGGCTCCTCCTTGCCCCTACACTTGGGAGAGTGGCCTGGGGTTTGCTGACCCCATGACTGCCTGGGGTGCTGAGTCCATGGGTTTCCTGGGCAAGGCTCTGGGGAAGGAAGGCGGACAAGACCACCCAGGACTGCTCAGGAGGCACAGAGAAACTTTCTTTCTGCCTAAGTGAAGCTTAACATCAAAGGCTCGCCTGTCAGGTGATTATCTGTCAACAGGATCCGGTTGGCACGGTGCTACTTGCACACAAGGAAGAAGCCACTTACTGCTTTCTTTACTTAAGAAAAAAGTTAATAAAAATAATCTGAGCCCGTATTTCCTTTATGAAACGAGATTGAGTAACACTTCTAGCACAGCGTTAAAGAGCTTCGAGTTTCCGTACTTCCCTCGCTTCATCCAAACAATTCCAAAGTGAAGTCAACCTTAGAAGGTGCCTGTTGGCTGGTGAAATGTGAGAGTGCTGATGAAGGGTCAAGACTCCATAAGTTTCACTCTCCTGCTCAACTCCAACTCGCTGTTTTATCACCAACCTCCAATGTTCACGCTAATGTTCTCGCCTACATACACATTCACAAAACCTTGCCACACTGCACAAATCTTTGCTCTTGGCGACTAGGGCATCCTGGTGAAGACAAAATTGCCAAATGAGCCACAATCCCAAGTTTTCCAAAGAATGATAATATCCGTAAGACAACTCCAAAGTGACCCCGAACATCACCTTGCAGTCTCTTAGGGTCATTCATATGAAAATGATGTTACAAAAAAGTGTTCTGCTTGATAGAATGCCAGATAAATTAGATTTTAGTGGATTTCACTTTTTCCAAGGAAGTAAGCCAGTATCTAAGACAACTAAGTCCTAATAGCAACGTGCTAATCAAATTTGTCATGACACCTTCTCAGCTGAAACCAGGCACCTCTCAAGGCGGAGTGTCTGCTCTGTCTTGCCTTCCCGTTTCCTGAGCTCAAAGATAACTCTCCCTGTTTTGGTGAGGTTCAGAAGTGTAAACAACAGCCTGTTATGTTCCAGAATCACAGATTGCCTCCAAAGCAGCTCCCTACTCCAATTCCTTATTACTGCAAATCAAACCTCGGCCCTTCTCAACAACCCTTATAAACAGAGTGCTTATGAAGTGAGATGTAGCCCTATGATCATGCTGAATGCTGCATTCAAATTTGTATCTTGAATTGGACTAGAGATACAGCTAAATTCTACATAGTTTAAAATATTAATAAAAATAAAAATGCTTAGATGTCTTTAAGTGCTTACACTTTTAATTTAAAAATTGGACCAGAGATACAACTAGATTCTACATATTTTGAAATGTATAACACTAACAATCATCAGCCACATATATTCACTCACTTATTCTCTCAACAAATGTTTACTATGTCGCCATGTAACCTGCTAGGCACAGGACTGAAGTTGAAAGTATAGCTGTTTATCCTATGGATCCTCTGTAGCTGACAAGTTCACAAAAATACTATGATATAAAGTGTCAAGTGCCCTGTCAACAGACAATTCATAAGGAGTGTGTATGGCTAATAAACACATTTTTGAAATGTGCAGCCTCACTAGAAATTAGAGCAATGCAACATGAATTAAAATGAGAGTTTTTTTTTTTCTTTTCCTCTAAACCTATCAAAATAACAAATGAGGGGAAAAATGACACCTAGGATTACAGAGAGTATGGGGGGAGTGGGTGCTGGTAGACAATAGAGAATAAATAGATTACTACTGCTTAATAATGGCAATCCACTCCACTACTCTTGGCTGGAAAATCCCATGGACAGAGGAGCCTGGTAGGCTACAGTCTATGGGGTCACAAAGAGTCGGACATGACTGAGCAACTTCACTCACTCACTCACTCACTCACTCACTGCCTAGTAAGTGATTTGGCATCATAGGTCTTAAATATTTCTAAGAATTTTTCCTAGAAAAATTGATTGAGATATGTACAAGATTTAAACATAAAAACATCCACTGAAAATATCCTGATACCCAACACCACAAAAGACATATGATATGTACATGATGGGAGATAAGGGGCTTCAGAACTCAGGGTAATTACATTTGGCTGAGGGGAATTAGGGCACAGTTCATGGTGGGTAATGGCTTTACACCAAGTCCTGAAAAATGAATAGGATTGTGGCACGCTAGTCAAGAGTACACACTAGGAAAGTGGTGGGTAGGGGTGAAGAAAAAGCACAAAGAGAGGAAAGCAGAGAGCATTTGTGACAAAGAAGAGTGACCCAAGGGCAGAAGCCCAGAGATTGCAAGGGGGTTGCTGGAAAATGAGAATCTCTGGCCCCAGTAAGCTGCAGCAGGCTTTGCTGGGCCATGACCTGGCTTTGGGGGCAGGCAAAGGGGCAGCCCTTGCTGCCTTTCTGCATGACAGAAGACATGATCAAAGCTCTGCCAGGGGAAGTCCACTCCATTCGTGCTGCGTGAGGCTGGGCTTGGAAGCGACATGAAGCAGTGAGACTGGCTAGGGTATTAGAATAGTTAAGCAACTCGTCTTGGGAGGAACAATACACCCCCTACTAACACACAAGGGAAAACCTAGTCTGGCTTAGTTTCAATGAATAGCAGCTTCCAACCAGAGGATTCAGAAACAAGCCTACTTATCAAAACACGGGCTAACAAATGATCAGTTTCCATTTACAAGTTATCAGAATCTGCCATCAATCCCCAATTAAAATTTTAAGATACAATGGAATTCTGGGACATTTTAAATGTACAGAATTACCTGGAGTAACAGAGGTGAGTTTCTGCACTAAAACCCTGCCCAAATGGGGTCAGTTACTAATAACTTGATGAGCTAGAAACACGTCATCATTTAGGAACAATTATGGCAAAATAGTTTTAAAAGCATTCTGGTAAGTCTAAGTGGGCATTGGGTGTGATTACTTAATTCCTGAACTCTGTGTTTTTATACCCAGTGATTTACAATACTTCTGAGAAATGTCCTAAAAAATATCTGAGTGGCATCAGTACCTGGTGTTTAGAGAAGCTGATAATAATAGCTCACATTTATCCAGTGTTCACTGTATACCAGGCACTGTACAAAGGACAAATACTAACTCATTTATTCTCCATAACCTTTTAAGACAGGTACTATTAGTATTCCATTTTATATATGAAGAAATGGAAATCAGAGAGGTTAAGCAATCTACCCATGGTAAGAAAGATGGTAAGTGACTGAACCAGGAATTGAACGCAGGTGATCTGGTCAATATCTCTCACTATTAACTTCTACTTTAGACAAGCTCCCACTAGAACATTTCTTTGATCATTTGCAGGCATGGCAGAGAATGGTTAGGTGTGTGTGTGCACATGCTTAGGCCCATGTGTAGGAAGACAGGTATGAATGCTAGGGGAGGGTGAGAAACAGACATGAGATGGTGAGGAGGAGGGCCATGTTGCACCGGCTGTGTTGGGAGGATGCTCATCCTCAGAGAAGGAAGATCAACAAACCTAGTTTCACAATAGGACCTGAGCCTATGAGAGAATGGTGGTTCTGGAAAGTTCTTAGAACCCACCCTCACCCACCCAGCACAGTTGAGAGTACATCTCCTGGAGAGAGAGGTACATAGCTAAGAACCATCTGTCCAAGCAGCCCTGCTGTAAGATCCTTCTAACATAAAGGTCTACTGTGGGAGGCTAATGTTCGATTTCCCAAGCACTTTGCAGTGGGAGTTAAAAACAGTATTCTGCTCACTGGAAATGGTAATTTGGGCAGTACACTGAGTCGAAGTAGAAGAAGAAGGTCTGGTGCTGGGCTCGAAAAGGCAAGAGTCCTGTCAGTCTGAGGGGTGAGGCTTCCAGCACGCAGGAACATCAGCGGGCAATTTGGGAGTTTAAGCAAAATAATGGGAGCTCATAACTGAGGGCACATCAGCTCAGAACAGCATTCATTTGTGAACCAGTGACACTGGCATCCCTGCTGAGGATTAGGCAGAAGACTGTAATGATTCCTAACACAGTGACCCTCTCTAGGGGATACCTGGAGGCATTTAAATAAAAAGAGAGGGCGAGAACCACAAAGGGTGGGAGATGTTGAAAACCACCTGTATTTTAAAAATTGTATTAAATTACTTATCATTCTCTTACTTAAGAAGAGAGGGTTCATTTTAATTAGGATATATGTCTCTAGTTGGACTCCACTGGGTATCCCTCATGGGTGCTCGAGTACAGTAGATGCTCCTTGGAACAGAGACAGACAGGCCTCCAGCTATTAACTTGAATTGCATAGAATACACCCTGCTCAGTGGTTATACATCTGTAACAGGCACCTCCCCAATAGGCTGTGGATGAGACAAAGTGGAATCATGTCCACAGCACGAAGAACTGAGCCTTGTGCACCAGGCATGCTACTGGCAGGACTGCTCAAAGACCTCTCCTAAGTCTGTGTGCACCTTCACAGACAGAAGAACTTCAGGGGTAGATTTTGCTATACATTCACATCAGGGAGCCTATACATAAATTTCATGTAAGGCTAAAGGAATGGCTTGACTTTGAGTTCACGTGGCCCTCGCCTCTCACTGAGCTACCACTTCCCACCCATTCTCTGAGTCAAAGGCAGAGTTGGCTTTTAATTTCGGCAACACGGAACTCTCTTTGTTGACAAGACAGCTGCCTGGGCTGACGTCAGGGGCTAAATCCCTGAGCCAGCTCACAGTCACCTCCAACTTCCTTGACCTGGGAAGCGCTGACAGGCCATCCACCTTCTGCTCCTCACTGGCCCATCCACACCGACAACTCCATGTTTTCCGTGTGTGCTGCGCTGGAGACTGTGGCAGGCCAGGGGCGTGTGCTTACAGCGGGAACATAACGCCATGGCAGACTTTGTGGCTGCCCTGAGATTATGAAAACCCTCATTTTCCTTCATATACAACCTCCAAAAGGGTGTGTTTGCTTTTCCTGTTACCAACTAGGCCCAGAGCTCCGTAGCAAAAGAGAGAAAAAAGGTAAAAAGCCGACAAATTGTTGAATTAATTCATGTTCTTTGCGAATCCTCTCTTTTCTTCTCCCAACACAATTACCAGACTTCAATTTTATAGACAAGTATTAGAGCAGGAACACTTTATATGCTGTGATTCAAGCCAGTAATGGGTTATCCAGTTAAAGAAAAGTTGTTTGAAATGCTACACCTTCCCTGACACATTTTATTTCACTTTAAATCATGTGAATCAAACTAATTTACTAACTTTTTGATGCAAGCTTAGGCCTTTTCTTTTGCATATGGGTCTGTTCACTGGAGTTTAGCATGGACTGTTTTATACATAGCACTCTCATTAGATAGATTACAAAATGTCCTGCTTTCTTTAAAGGAGAAGTAGGACTTAAAAACTCTTGTGAGGCAATCTGAGTACAGACTCCTAGAATATTATATGTTCTTCTCCCAAGCTTCTTCAGCTGTCTTGTTGATACTCAATTTATTGTCTTTTTTAAATAAGTAAACCTCGAGTCTTTCTTAAACATTCTCCTTAGTTTTCACACATACACACACACAAATCCCCTTCACACTTATATTTTATTGGTTTTATAATATTCAACTAAACTGCATTATTATAACATAAACACAACTAACACAAGTAGGTTTGGGAACAGATTCAACTGACTCATGGTAAATGTACAGGTCACCTGGTGGGAGTAGAAGTGCCTGGTTGAATGAGGAGAGAGCCCACTGGCTGCGCATAAGCATGGAGACACTTCCATGGGAGAAGAGCAGGTGTTGGCATGTACACTGTTGGTGAAATGCAAATTGGTTGACTAGAGTGCTTCTGCTGTGTGTGTATGCATGTATGTGTGTCTATATGCATGTATATATATATATACACACTCATATGTATGTCTGTATATACACACATGTTTTTTGAAATGGTATTGAATTTTAAAGAATACTTTTAGAGAATACTTACTAAGATTACTTAACAATGCCACTATGAAAATACAAATGACCTTATTTCTCCCCACCACGAGCCATACTGGTTAGGCAGGTACCCAGAATCCCAATGTCCTCAACAAATGTCAGTGCTCAGAATCACTGCACAGCATGCCTCCTCTTGGAGTTTCCTAGGTAAGCAAACAACTTGGTATCCAAGTGGTTGGCTTTATGGGAAAGTAGACTGAAAAGTCAGAATCTGCTCCTCAGACTCACTTTCAGGGAAACATTCAGCCAGCTATCTCCTCTGCGGAGCCTCCTCAACTTGGCACAATCTGCTAGGGTGAATTTAGGTTGGGAATGGTATCAGAAAGGATGCTGAGAGACTTTTGCCCAAGCTCGTTCTTTTCTTGCTCCATGCAGAGGGCCTGTCATAACTATAGCTCCCTTGTGGGTTTTTTTTGTTTTTGCTTTTTTTAACATGCAACTCCACGTCTCTGCCCACAGCTAAATGGCTCAGCTGAAAACCTAAACCAAAAGCAACCTCTCCAACAGACTGTTCAGCACTATATGGAGTCCCTTGCATGAGAGCAACAAAAAGAGCCAAACGTATTGCAAGATGGAAAATCAACAGTGTGCGGGCAGGAGTAGAGAGAAACAAAGAAGACGAGGAACAGAAGCCAGGTTGTTGAGATGTAGAAAGGACTAAGGCAACAAACAAGAGCTGGTGGAAGCAGGGGGTGGGTTGGATGGGATGAACTGGGAGATTAGGATTGACGTATAAAAACTACCATGTGTAAAACAGATAGCGCGTAGGAACCTGCTGTATAGCACAGAGAGCTCAACGCGGTACTCTGACAGTCTAGATGGATGGAATGAGGAGCTGGAAGTGAGGACCAAGAGGAAGGGGATATATGTATACATATACTGCTACACTTCATTGTATGGTGGAAACTAACATAGCACTGTAAAGCGATTATTAAAGGGCAGAGAGAGCTGGTGGGGGGAGGGGTGACAGACCCACGGCACAAGCAGACCCTTTGCACTTTCACGTGTTCTCGCAATATTCCTCTTGCTGTCTAAACGAGCCCTACTAGCAGTTCCATAATTCCTGAAGCCACAGAGCACTGAACAAAGACACACTTTCAGGAAGAAAAAAGGAATCAAAGGTTGCTATATACAGAATGTGTATGAATTATCTGCAACTGTGAGTAAAAACTAAAAAGCCCAAATTATTGCATGAGGACGGCAATCAATCTAAAAAACGGAAGGGAGAGAAAAGACAGACCCTACTAGGTGATCTGTGAGGGGAAAAGCCAGCTCCATCATGAATATCCTCAGTGTTCCTGAGGTCAAACAAGCCATAAAGACAGCTTCTCTTACGAGGCTGCATCTTAGGGCTCAGGCATGAATTTATATCCCTTTACCCAATCAACCTGTATGAGTGGCATTTGAATCTCAAAGCCCAGTGGAAGTTCTTAACTCTCCTCTGTTGCACATTATTGCATTCTATAGCCGTCTGAGGAGGGGCACAAGAGGTGGATTCTCAAAGTGAGGGCTTTATTATCCTCCCCTCTTCCCTTAAACCATCAAGGAAGGAATTGGGACATGCATCCAGGACTGTGTTGGTTTGCCCAGCAGCGGCAAAAGAAGAAATCACCCACAGGATTAGCACACACAATACATAGTCGGTTCATGTCCCATGAGGGAACAGAGACATCCTCATCAAAGAAGCACTATGGGAGGGCTGGCTTGAAGCTGACCCTACAACTGGATGTGGTCACAATGCAGGACTTGCCCATCAGAAAGCCAGGCTATCACTCCCAGCCACCACAGCCTTCCCTGCTGGGAGGCCTCCATCTGCTGGAAATCTTCCCACCTCTGATCCTCCATCTTCACTTTACATTGGTTACCTATCTACCTACCTACCTACCTACACAAAGGATAGACAGTTTGACTCTGGGTACCTACTCAGTCACCAATACACATTTAATAATTTTTGTTCAAAAATCCTTCATCATTTCAGGTGTAGATACAACGAGGAAAAATATACCCACAATCTATTTGGCACAGGTAACTTCCTAAATACACATTCTTTGGACACAGCAAACCATCCTCATAAACAATATTTCGCCAGTGTGCAGCTGAATGGGAGATAGCTCCATTACAAAGTGTGGTTGGTAAAAACTAGGGCCTCTGAAGAATGAACATTCTTCAAACCCTCTCCACACACCTTATAGTTAAACACTAGGAGACACTCACCCCTCTTAGCTTTCTTCTACTCTCCCCTACCCTCCTGCAAGAAAACACACGTTCACAGAAAGAAGTTAAGTGGAAGCTGTTTGCTGCTATTTCTATTGCAGTAAACTGAAATGAATAAAATCAGTTAAGCGTTTAGAGAGGAGGGAAATAAGAGAAATAAATACAATCTTATTTGCCTTCTTCAAAGGCCATAAGGAGAAAAAAAAGATAATTTGAATCAGAAAAATAATCTAGATTCTAATCCCCTTTGAGTTCCAGCTTCTTAATATTCCTGCTTTAATAGCTACTTCCTAGAAATATCTTTTTAGGTAAGTAGAAATATCACAAGTAATAATTATTATGTCAGTAATTTTTCCACTGAAAATATGGCCCTAGATCCCTGCTTGTTTATGAAAATGATGGGGGATAGGCAGCTTCCAGTTGCTACCCACAAAGTAATTTTCCACTGATGTCTAGTGAGATTATTTAAGGAGTGGGCCAGAGCACAGATGTTCACTTCTCAAAGGGCGGAACTGATGTTCCAACAGTGAGTGCTCTCAGCGATGTGGGAAGCCATTGATTTCTGATAAGAATTTAACCTGCTTAGTCTTGTTGATCCTAAGGATATATATCCCAATCTCTGTTATCATGTGTCCAAACAGCCTGGATTTAGGACTTCTACAGGTGTCTAGGTCCTAACGGTTTTGTCTGATACAACTGCTATTGAGTTTTGCCAGCAAGACCAGGATTCTTTTTCTTTTTTATCAAGGGCAAATAGCTTACCAAAGGCATTTTGATAAGAACTTACCAAAATATAGCATTAGCTGTCTTTCCAGACATATTAGTCCACTCTTTGTTCAATAGCAGTGACATTTAAACAGCAGTATAGAGAGAGAGACCGAGGAAAGGTGCAAGCTTCCTGTGTGCTGGAGGCATCAATTCAGCCTTAATCACTTGGCAAAGTCGGTTCCGAAAACAATGATGCGGAGTGTCAAAGTGAAGCCGGTGGTATTGTCACCTCAGCAAATGATGCTGGGTCATCTTGGGGAACAGATACACAGGGGAGAGAGCACCTCAGCCACTACACTGTGAACACTCTAGATTTTGATCTTTAAGGGACTTGGGGGAATGTTGGTATTTGATACTAAGGACAGAAGAGAAAATAGTAAAGAGGGACATAATTGGGTCTGGAGACAATGGGAGAGATAGCATAAGAAGAGAGGAAAGCAAGGAGGAAAGGAAAAGAAGCAAGAATTAAAAGAAGGCTAGAAAGATGGAGCGAGGGTAGAAACCAGCTAACAGCCTCAGATCTTTGGTAGTTTGAATCATACTCATGTAGAAAATGCTCATCTCTCATTTACTCTACAATCCATCCATGTATCTGTCTCTGCATCCATCAACCCATCTCTGCATCCATCCATCTCTGCATCCAACCACTCAAATATCCATCCATCCATCCAACCATCCACCTAACCGGTTATTACTTAATTCTGCAAGTATGTGCTGGATCCCCTAGCATGATACAGAGCTTGATGTACACAGGAAGATGGCAGAGTATCCTTAAGAAACCTTTAGTCATGGACATGACATAACACTGAAGAAACTAATTAGCCCCTGAAGCAAGACTAGTGCCATTGCCCTTCATCTCAGCCAGCATTCTGTATCTTGTATAAGCACTGGCTTCTTAGACACAACAGATGCTGCCTCAGATCCATCTTTCACAGAAAGAATGCCTTCCAGCTTATGTCTTCAGATAAGCCAGGACTACTCTAGCCCACCTGACTTCTAGAACTCTTATACGTATAAAACACGCTGAAAGAACATTAATAACGGTAACAATAAACAACAACGATATCAGTGGCTAAAACCTAGAAACCCCTCCAAAGACACTTTCCTAAGTGTTGTACCTGTACTGAGTTATCAGCCGTCTTGACAACATAGAGATTATGCCCCAAGTCACAGAGCAAGTAGAATTTAGACTCAGTGTGGTTCCCAAGTCTGAGCTCTGTCCTTTGCCTCTACCAGAAGACAGTGTGGAGAATGAAGAGTCACTGATCAGTACTAAACAAGGAGGGATTACATTCCAAACAGCATGAATGGAACCCCCAGTAAACACTGAGTAGAACATTCAACACCTTCAGTTCTATCCAAGATGATTTAGGGGACATGAAAGAGGCAGATAGAGCCTTCATCCTTGCCTTGGAGAAATTCTGAGTTGAGGAGAAAAGACTAGTCTCTATGAACCATGAGGGAGAATAAAATCTGTAAGAGCAAATTTGTAGCACTGGGGAGGGGATGTGCTCAGCATCGTTTAAGGGAGAAACCAAAGAGGCCAGCCTGGCAGAAAAACCTGATATCTCTGGTTCACATCCAACTGCATCCCTCATCTGTAGGTAAGCAAGTGGCTGAGCAGCTTTAAGAGGAGGAAAATGCTATCTTTAAAGGAAAGATTTTTCATTTGCTGAAACAAGTCAACAACAAAACCAATAACGGCAGCTAACGTTCGCATATAGCACTTACTCTGTGCAGGCTACATTCTAAGCATTTTCATGTATGAACTCATTTAATCTCTGAGTTGGGGGCAAAAATCATCTCTGTTTTACAGATGAGGAGACCCAAAGAGATTAACTAACTTGACTAACATTATACAAGTATTAAGTGTCAGGGATAGGATTTCAGCCCAGAGCACCTGGTTGTAAAGTTCTGACAAGCCCACAAACAGGCAGAAAGAGCAAGACCCCTGAAGGTGACTGCTGAAGACCCCTGAAGATGAGTTTAAAAGGGCTGCTGAGCTTGGACATAGCCCAGGCAGGGAAGTCTGCCATAGCAGATGTTGAAGCATCCGATTCTGAGATGTAGGATGGTTGGGTGTCTCTGAGACACCGCTGCTGGTCACACATACTCCAGAGATGAGGGGAAATGCATTTGCTGTTCCCTCTGCCTGGATCTCTCATCCCTCTGCCAAAATAATTGCATGCCTTCCTTTCGGCCATCAAATGGTACCTTCTCAGAAAGTTCATCTCTGATTACCCTTCATGAAACAGCATTACTTCCCTGAATCCCTCACCAATGATACCATGCTTGACATCTATTTATCAGCTTATTACCTATCTCTCTTGCCTCCCCACACCGGAAGGTAAACTCCTTGAGCAGGAACTCAGACTCTGCTCACTCTGTATCTCCAAGTGCCTAGAACAGTACCCGGCACAGACTAGCTCTCAATAAATATTTGTGGACTGAAGAAATGCAAGATTCTTGATAAAATATATGATGGGATTCAGAGGAGAAAAAGGGAAAGGAATCTTTGTCCCCTTTGAGAAGCTCTTAAAATAATGTAAAGGATACTGATTCCCATCATTAGGAAGCTCCCAATCTGAAAGAAAGCTATAAATTTTATTTGGAGGAGAGCAGAATCTAACGGTAGAGACAGGGTCTCCATCCTTGAGAAATTCACCATAGTGGTGGAAACAGGAATGATGGACCCTTCCAATGACTGAGACACACACACACACACACACACACACACACACACACTCACACACACATACACACACACACACACAGAGAATCCTCATGGGACATGGGGGAATAAAGAAAGGGAAGAAGGTTTTGTTCACTTCATGACAGCCCATTCAGGGGTCGGGAGAGCTGAATTATGAGAGGAACAACCCAGAGAGAAACAAATGCAGAGCTATGTCCGCATCTGACTTGAATCAAACTGACTCCAGCCAACTGTGTGGGGATTGTTTCCTAGCTTCAAGCTTTTGGAAGCCTAACTTTCCCTCTTCCTTAAATATCTGACTCAGCTTTTCGTAAAGGTGCATAAGCCCACATAGGGGCACTGGAGATACTGAACCACCACCTCTGCCAGCGAACTGCCTCATTAACTGGAGCACCTCATTAATCTTACCATTATCCAAACTAATTAGAAGTCTCCCTCCTCTCCTTCCTCTCATTCTACTATTCCCTGTTCTCTCCCTACCCCTTTCTCTTTCGTACTGCCTCCTGTTTTTAGGTAACAGACCAACTTTATAGCAGATGGGAGAGCAACACCATAACTCATTCACTTGAGTTGATAAATTGAGCTCCTATGTGTAAGAGGAGAGGGGGACATATATTTAAATCTCAATCCAACCAGTGTATAAAATAAAGAATAATCAGATAAGCAATAGCTGTATTTTTATTTACCTACCAAGTTCCATAGTTAAGATTTTCCTTTTCACATAAAGGTACTGGTCCTGATTCAAGTCATTCATATGCATGAGTATAAAATAATCCTAATCTACACCAACCTATTAGAAACAGCATATACTGTTCGGATCTTTGCACTGTAGCAGCTCATTTCCTCTGCAATCATCCCCCTTTTAATATTTTCTCTTGCCCTGGTAAGGTCCTCCTGTTTTCCTTTTGTTTTACAGTTTATATCCTGACAAGCTCCCTCAAAGCATCCATGAAACACGGGAGGGTATCAAGATTAAAAAACATCACAAACACGCAGACATGTCACCCATGTACAAATGGAAAATAAAGAACATGGAACAGAACTAAAGGTGGTCCAAGAGAAGACAAGAAAAGCTGCTCACGCCGTTGAGCCCATGGGGGCGAATATAATGAGAACAGAGAGAAAAGATCAGGATTTCAGCATCTGAAAAGACAGAAGCTGAAAAGATGAAAAAGAGGCTGATAAAGAAACCTGGACCAATGGGGGTTTTGTCCACCCAACACAAGCAAAGAGGCTGCCCTTACGACCTAAGGTGTTTTACGCTGGCAAGAGTCAACAGAAAACATCTTTGTCCTAATAAGTTGTTCATGATTAAAATATAAATGGAGTTAAATAAACAGAGATGAATATACATACGCCAAAGCCATGATGGATTATCATAATAAACTAGGATATGCATTTGGGAGAAAGCCCAGAACCTTTGGAATGAACAGAATTATAAGGTTCCAGAGCGCTGGTTTCCTGGAGGTCCTCTGGGAAAATATGGTTTCGTGGGAGAACAAAAATTTAGCCTGTTGATTTGAGAGTAGCTTTCCTCTGATAGAAACAGGATCATCAACATACTTCACCAAAAAGTAAGAACAATAGCTCCCTTCTGAGATGTGCAAACCTCCGTTAGGATCTGCATGGCCAGTTCACAGGACAAAAATGTATGGGAGAAGGACCAGCAGAAAATCTAGTTTCTGCCTTTTTTTCCTGGCTCTGCATGCCTTGGAAGCTTGACATACTGCATGGACCAATAATAATAATAATAATAAAAGCCCTTATAGTCTTAGGGAGAGATTTCTAGTCATTTCCCAGGATCCTTCTTCATTTTTAACTTATTCCATATGCTTTGCTACCCGCAGACCCCAGCCTCAGCAGCAGAAGCAATCTATGCTGCCCTGCCATTTAAGTGTGAGGAGCCCCAGCTCTATTGAAGCTTGTCATCTTGCCTATTAGCTTGATGTCTTTATTCACAGACCATCTGTACCACCGAGAGATACAGAGGCAGCTAATGTCAATATGAACAAATGCCTCCTCTTTTACAAGAAATGTCAAACGCAGGACAGACTAAGAATGACCCCAGGAATACCAACAGATGTTCACTACAAGCCTCTCAAAAATCAATCCTTTCTACAGGGACTAATTAAGATGAAATAAGGAGCAAAAGGAAAGAAATTTGTGTCATATTATCAGGAACTTCATCCTCACTTTCCAAGCTCATTATGGGCAGATTGGCCTGTGCCCTTTGAAAAAATGCTAAAAGAGGGGCTGCAGCTACCAGGGCACTAGGGAGGCCTTCATTTGCCTCCAGTTCCAAACTGCGAAAAGAAAAATGCTCAAGCAAAAAAGTGTTACTTAGCATGATTTTTCTGGTCTGGTTTCTTTAAATGGTCCCACATAGAAAGGAACCATTTTCAGAAGAATCTCCCCCCCCCCAAAAAAAAAAAAAACAAATAAGAGACTAGAAAAGGAAATTGTGACATTTTTCCATCAAAAAGGAGATAAGAGAGTTTGGCATCCTGGGACTGGGAGTCCAGGATGATCTGGCTGGAGAATTTTCAATTCTGCAAGGTGACAATATTCTAAATTTTCCATTTGTTCTCATCCTCTGTGAAAAGGCAAAATCTTATTATTTGCGCTAGCCTCAAATGAAGAAAGGTTGCCATTTCCTGAATTTCAAATATTGCTCATCTTTGCCTTTAAGTAAAGAAATATCTACCATCCACAATAATTGTTGTTCTTCATTAAACTATTTGTCACACTTTCTGGTTGGGTAATATCATTAGTGTAGTACAACCTAATAACATAGATCTTAAACATTTATCTGCCAAAACACATGGAGGATTATTTCATTGAGCCCAGCCCACTCCCAGGAGGTCATTTAAGGTGAGATGCCACACCCCTGAAATAACTAACGATATCCCTTTCTCCCTGGCTTGAGAAATTATAAAGGAAAGGAGGCAATGTGGATCTGTTCTAATTTAGATGAATGTACATCATTCACAAGCTTCACTTCTTAATCACTGGTAAACATTTGTTCATGGCCTTGCTCATAACATGATTCCTAAACTTGACCACTGAATCATGGTTAAGACCCTAAACTACTTTTGGGGTCTATCAATAGCAAAGCCTGGGTCTCTTCCACAGCACCATGGCCCCCCTATAAATTCTCCAACATAAAGCAGTGCACATTGGGAATGGGTCAACATTGTGACAATGTGGGTTCTTTATGTAGGTCAGGAAAGGCTTGATTTTTGGCAACTCAACCTATCCCATAACAGGAGAAAGATTCAATGGCTGCATGATCCACAGGTACTGATTTACTCTGTAATATAATGGGTCACCCCCCCAACCCCCCGCCATCACCATCACATCACAATACAACTCCTCCCAGTGTGCTGCCTGCTACAGCAAGGGCTAGATTCCTCATGCCATGTCTGCCAAAGTTTTCTCAAACCTTTCCATCCGTTCATGGAAGAATTTGATACTAGATGTTTTCCTTTAACCAGAGAAGTGACTCAATCCTCTGTATGATTCCCTTAAAGACCACAAGAGCCAAATTCAAATGACTGTGCTTGGAACTCCTGTTCACTCTCTACTTGGTCTGATAAGGCTGTATTTTACCTGGGTTAAATGTGGGGCAGAAATGAAAATGCACCCGAATTCTAAAATGAATAAGAATTTATTCATCCATAATTGATCCCCCGACCAGAGGAGAAGTCCTCTCCAGGAGGGTTTACTCTCCAAGCCATCTGTTCTACATGCTGCCCTGGGACAGTTTCAGTGTCCTTTATACTTCATTCACCCTTTAAGGGTAACTCACATAAAATGCCACATGATAAACAACTTTTGGGGAGAATGAAGCATTAACATGCCTTGGTTGAGTCTCATCCCACCTATTCTCTTCCTAACATAACCCAATGCAGCTTCTGTTCTTCCATCTCTGTCCTTTGTGATCATAACACTGAACTTGGCTTTGCTACTAAGTTCATGGTTCACTGAAGACCATCTCGGCCTGGTAAGTTTGTATGGACAAAACTATGCTGAAAGGCAGTCTTTTTCTTCCATGCAAAGATTGACAATTTGTAAACTCCTGCATGGGAGGCCAAGCAGGTGCAAGGAACTGTTTACTGCCCAGCCCAAGCACTAGCCCAGTTATTATTGCTGTGTGAGCATAAGAGCAAGAGTTACCAGACAGACATGTAGAGCAGAGAAGGATGCTGGCAGCTCAAGAGCCCCCTAGAAAGTGGTTGAAGGGTTTTATCAGCCTCAGTTACAGCCCTGGAATGGCTCTCAAATGTGGGTAATGGACAGAGCATCAAAGATGGAAAGAGAAAAGCTACACTTGCTAGGTGAACCTCAACAAATCCAGGTTCTCTTTCATGTCAAAATGGTCCCCCTGAGGAACCTTGGAGAAGGCAGTGGCACCCCACTCCAGTACTCTTGCCTGGAAAATCCCATGGACGGAGAAGCCTGGTAGGCTGCAGTCCATGGGGTCGCTGAGGGTCGGACACGACTGAGCGACTTCACTTTCGCTTTTTACTTTCATGCACTGGAGAAGGAACGGGCAACCCACTCCAGTGTTCTTGCCTGGAGAATCCCAGGGACGGGGGAGCCTGGTGGGCTGCCGTCTCTGGGGTCGCACAGAGTCAGACACGACTGAAGTCACTTAGCAGCAGAAACCTTGTCCATCAGAATGGCTGCCATACAAGCACAGTCTTCTGTCAAAGCTGCCGTCTGGGAAGACTGTCTGCCCCAAGAGGACTCAATGAGACTTCACTTCGAATGGGGTTTGAACCTTGGACCTGGAGGTCAAAGTGCTTCTGGGAAAGGAGGGTGGGGAATATAAGGGAAGTGAAGATCAAAATCTTGCTTGGAAACTCACATCTAATAAAAAGGCCTGAGACCTTATCAACAGACTTATCAAGGGCTTGTTCCATGAAACTAGGAATAGAAAAACTGGGCTTCTGGTCCTGACTGCCACCACGCAAGTCATTTACCTTCTTCAAGCCTCAGTTTCCTCACCTGTAACCTGGGTTACCTGAATTTTTAAAAAATTCCTACACTTTAGATCTAAAAAGGTATAATGCTTTGAATCCATTCTCATCTTCTATATTTAATCTTTTTTAAGTAGAACATTCAAGGATAGTTTATGTGCTTTGGCTCTCAAAAGCAGTAAACCGAAATATCCGCTCTAACTGTTTGATTTGTACTTAATCCCCACAGCAGAGTGGGGCCCTTGTTCTGGTACATCTGAAGGTACACACAGGCTTACTAGGCACACATGTGGGCATCTCACATTAATACGCTCAGGGCCCACAGCAGCCTCTTCCTATCCCATCCCAGCACCTAAACGATGAGTGATAACTCACCATGTCACACTGCGCTTTCTGCACATCCAAGCTGGCAGTGCTTGCTGCATCCAGAACCTGGGAAACATCTGCAGTTTTGTGATTCTTCCTCGTTTCCATTCCCATGATGCTCCCCGAGTCTGCTCGGATCAGAGAAAGGTCGCCGGCTCCATCTGGCCACCCTGCCCCCCTCCATTCTCCCCCTCGCCACTCCCGTCCCCCCTAAGGAGTTTCTGCCCATTTTGTCACTTCCACCTGTTCTGACAGGTTCCCCTGCCTGACCCTGAGATAGCCCTTGGGGACATTAATCATATAACAGCCGGAGCCGTGAAAGAAACAAGGGTTTGGCTGGATACTGTTACCGTCTCTGTCACCTACTAATCATGTCCTATGACACGGAGGGGCTTAATCAGATGGTCTGCTCTCTCATTAATCATCCTGGGCTCACTCAAACTTCACAGAGAGATTAAAGTTTAGCTCCGCTGGCTCCCCACTCCTCCTCCCACTCATTCCCCTCCAGAGCAGTTTCACTCAGGGTCCCTCTCAGGTTCCTTTGGCCTTGCCAACTGGCAGGGCACCTTGAAGTGTCGAATGCCTACCAACGCCACAGTGTGCAGGAAGCGGGGGATAAGTCCTCGCTTCCTTTCCATTCTCCCCTCTCTGCCTCCCAATCCACAGAACAGGCTGAGAGAGAAAGAGAGACCAGAAACCCATTTAATGAGAGGCCTGAAAATCACAGATTTATGCTTGTACCAAGGAGAAAGATGACAGTTCACATCTGTGAACCCTTAAGAACTCATAATGGAGAATTTTTCTGTATTTACCCAAGAGCAAGGGAAATTAAATCAAATAATCATTTAAAAAATGATTAAAATAAGCATGTGTGGCACAGTTGGTGGGAGTGTGGCTGCCCCATGGGGAAAGGCACTCGCCTCCAAAGATACCAGCCCAGGATCACCCCCACTTGCCACTCTATGGAAATTATATTAGGAAGTCAAAAGTAGCCTGTAAATTTGACAAGTTCTTTCCAGACAAAACCAAAATTACTGAAAGGACCCTCCAAACACACCCCGTATGTGAGAATCAGAATACATTTTAGCTCAGCTGATTCATTCTTCTCCTGTTTGCAATTCTGGGGGCTTCAAAGGGGAAAAGCAAGTCCCGGCAAAGGCCCTGGGCAAAGGGCTGCTCTCCGAGCGCTGGTTTTGTACTTGCTCCGGGAGCTGTTGACTGTTGCAGTGCTGCACGATTATGGGAAACAAGGATAATATTTGCCCTCAGAGCCAAGAAAGAACAAATATTTTATCAACATCTAAATCATCTCTCATCTGGCAGGGGAGGAGGGGCCGAAGGCTCAGCTGTACGCAGGCAAGCTGCCGAGGGCGAGGAGAGGGACTGCTGGGGGAGCCGTCTACCTGTGTGAACTTGTGCCAGCGATACCTGCCAGCGCGCACACTGCAGAGAGCACCCCTGAAAAAAGCTAAAACACTCCTTCTTTCCAGGTGCCTCCGCCACCACCCCTCATCCCAGAGTAACCACCCTGATGCCATCCTGCTTCCTCTCTCACTGCCAGACTTGGGGCTTGGGAAGGTGGGGTATTTCTGTGGATATTTTGGGCATGATGGGGGCTTGCCCTGTTGTTATGCTTGTTTCCTAGTCACTGATCCTCCACCACTTGCCCAGAAATGACAGTAGGTGGAAACACTATCTTTCATTACACAAAGTATAAATAGTGTAATCTATCAGCGCCGTCAATCACAATGATTGATTACAGGCTGTCATAGAGAAGACTGACATATTAGAAAAGTTTTGTTAACAATGCCTATTGCTAGTCAGCCTGCCACAGAGGCTGGTGATTAATGTGTTGTCAGCCTGTAATCCCACACCCTTGGCTAATGAGGCAGGAATTTATCATCTTTACAGAGTGGCAGATGTCAGGGAGAAAGGAATCCAAGTGCTGGAAACAATATACTTTTTCTTACTAGGCCTGACAAGTCTGACAGGCCGAAAAAAACCACAAAGCAGCTTTGTATAAGAACCAACTTAAAACGAGGAACTTTCCCTTTGGCATCTTCGCTTTAAATAGTGCTGCAAACCAGCCTCGATCCCTTCATAAAAGAAAAAGACACAGAGAGAGGAGGGCCCAGTGCTGAGTTCCGTGAACTCTGCACCCCGCTGCTGACGACTGAGACCCCGGAAGAGGTTGCCATGGTGAGCAGACAGCTCCTTGGAAGAGGAGCCCAGGGCAACTTTTCCCTTTTACCTGTGAACTTGTGGCCAGGAGGTAAACACAATATCCAGAGGAAGCCGAGCACCGCAGCTTCTCTTGCCACTGCCTTGGACAGCTTTTACCTGGAGACACAACTCCCTTTCTAGAAACACTGCCCTTTCCACTGTGGATGAAAAATGGGGGTGAGCAGGAGATAAGAAAGGGGGCTCTTCACTGGTCAATAAAAGCAACACAGCAGAGGGAGGACCCTTGGAAAATGACTTTCACCAATGCTCTGCTCTTATTTGAAAGTACTTCCAGGTTGATTTTTTCTGTCTCAACTTCTCCCCTCCCATTTAACTCTTCCATTTTCACATGGGACAATGACTAAAAATTCTCTAAACCAAGGAAATTCAAGCCCAATGAAGAATTATCTAGACACCCTCTTAACAAATGCCTCATCCTTCTGCATCCCTTCCCTTCAACTGTATCTGCCACCTCTCCACAGTTCTAATAACAGGAGACCCTGGACCCTTCTTAAAACCCTGGACCCTTCTTAAGACCCTTTGGGCAAATCTCGGATCTTCTAAGACCCTGAGATGCTTCTGAATCTTGGTTGTGTATTTCATCTTTGCCTGGATTGTCCATTCTGTTCTGAATAACTCCTAAGGACCACCACACACAGGAGACACCCAACCTTTTCCATGGAGTATTGAAGATATTCCCAAACGTGAAGATCAAATCTCTCTCAACACTGATGCATTCTGCCCATACTCAAGCTAGGAAGAGCGCCAAGGGGGAAAGCCTATCCGGTCTGGAAAGTTCCCCAATGCCAATACCCTGTGAAGATGCAGTGTGGTGCTTGTTCTCACGTCAGTCTCCGAGGAAGGGGGCAGATCTTAAGTGGCAACATTCTGACGGCTGTAATCCTTCTTCAAACACAGATACCTCCGCTAATGTACACAGATGCAATGTACAAAAACAAAGAGGGAGACAGCAACCAGAGCAGAAAAACTGCCTTCTGTCAACAGCACCCTCAGGCGAAAACACACAGCAAAGCATTAAGTAATTTCACCTCTGAAAGGCAGCATTCTGGCGTTAAGATGCACAGGATCCCTGGAGCCCAAACACACCCAGTGCACTGAGAGATGGGTTTAGTGGGCCAGGAACCCACACGCTCAGGAAGAAACTTGGGGCAACGCCGAATTTCTTCACCAGACCCAATGTGCTCAGGGCTGTGGACCTGTGAGGAACCTGGAGGCAGAGACTGGACAGTTGGAGGCCCCGGGTGGAAGCACCCCACCATTCTTTGGGGGATCAGCACATAAGGCAAGCTAAAGGCTGATGAAGATCAGACGGCTCTGAGTGAAGGGTGACGAGGGAGGCGCCAGCTCCACTCTGCCCAGGCCGCTGACATCCAGGCCCCAGATCTCACTTAATGATAAGCAAGGAGCTGCGCAGATGGCTCCTCCCCTTATCCTGCTTCCCGATGTGCTAAGAGACAGGTGCTGAGTGAGCCTCCCACCCAGAGCCTCCTGAGGGGGCAAGGGTGCTCGGTGTATCTCCCCCAGCCCCGGTCCTCACGACTATCAGGAGATAGAGCCCCCATCTGGCTCTCCTGCCTGCCAGTCCCCTACCCCTCTCTTCCCCCGCTTGCTCATGCAGCTTTCATTAACTACCCCCAGCCGACAATTTCCAATCCATTTGATGACAGATTAGAAGTGGAATTCAAAAAGCAAGTCACTTGACCTCCCATAACGTGCTTCTCTTAATTACATTAAAGATTTTCCACCATAACCATACTGGGTTTGACAGGTAAGGGTTTAATCAACTTCAGGTGGCCACTTTTAAGTGCTCCCCACACTGGGGCCATGACGTTGGCGTCACCAACGCTCCTAATGTGGTTCTAATTTAAATGGCTAATTTTGACACAAGGAAAAGATGAGGGGCCCATGGAGCCCCCACCACCTCGGTGGGAGTGGTTTCTAAATTAGGATTAATGCAGCAAGCTGCAGCCTAGTTGGAGGTTTATTTTATGGAGGTTGGAGCAAGTAAATAACATTTATCCTTTGTATACGTCTGCATATAATTACAGTAAAGTTTTCTTGTGTGTTAAATTATACAAACTCTTCAAAAGTGGGTGCCTAATGTCTTTTTCTAAAGCTGTGTTATTATTTTGGTCAAAGTTGTTTACATTCAACAAATTCAATTTACTAAACGTTGACATGTTTGCACAACTGCATATAATTTATGCTGGAAGTCTGAATCGTGACTTTCAAATGAACTTTCTTGGTTCTGATTTGAGGGACTGAGGTTGGAACATCTAGGTGTGGTGGTGCCTTCCATCATGTTTCCGTGGCCTTGCTTGATTTCATCGTCCTCTCATAAAGTCTTCTAATCATCTGGTAAACATTTATTCTGTACCTACTGCGGTTGAAGCACTAGGCTGGGTGCTGAAGATACAATGATGAACAAAAATAATGTTATGACCCTTGTCCTGAGGAGCTTAAAGATGATTTAAGGAAATGGATAGGGAAACAAACACAGGAAGACATACATGTTAAATTAGGTGGGCCCAAGAAGGGCTAGGAAGAAGAGGCATATGCTGTTTCAAGGACTTTGGGGAAAAAAAAAAAAAAAAAGGCAAGAGCTGGTCTTGGAAGAAGACATCCCTGGGGAAGTAATATTGTGAACTGAGAACAGGAGGGGGAAGATGGCAGAGGTAACAAGACTACCAAGTGAGCGGATGCCAACTGTGTTGAGGCAGAAGGAAGAGCACTGGCAAAGGCTTACGGTAGGACGGAGACTGGCATTTTAGAGAAGCCAGAAAGGAGGTGAGCATGTATGAGTGTGTGGCATTGCCTGAAGGTCTGGGAGTGTGTGTGAGGGATGCAGATGGTGTGAGACGGAACTGGAGAGCTGATAAAAGGGCTAGACTATGCAGAGTGGAGGAGACCAGGTTAGAAACTCTGCTCTTCATCCTAACTGCAAGGCTAAGCAGGGCAAGGTTTGAAGCAGGGGACTGACCTGATTTGTTTGCATTTTGCAAACATCTGTTGAAGGGAACAGAGTATACTGTGAGGGGTTAAAAGTGGATAAACGTAGATAACTTTGGAGGCTACTACAGTAGTCCCAAATTTAAGAAATACAAAACACAAACATGATATTGTCTGAACTTGGGTGATGAGGGTGAAGAATGAGACTGGATGGCTTTAAGAAGTAATAAGAAATAAACTGGTAGGACGTTGGGACCAATAGGCCAACTCACAGGTCTCCAACAAGAAGGCAGACACCTTAGGAGCTCAGAGGAGCTCCTAAGTCCATGGGTATGTACAGGTGATAGTTAAACTACAGATATGGATGAGAGCACCAAGAAAGAGATCTCAGACTGAGAAGAAGAGAGGTCCTTGGGCAGAGACATTTCAACATTTATTCGCTAGGTGAATGTATATGAACCTGTAAGAGATGGTGTAAGAATGGCCAGGGAGGCAGTCCAAAAACCACATGGATCAGAATATCCAAGGAAAGACTATGTTTCAAAAAGAAAGTGTTAACAATAGATTTTGCTACTGCTAAAAAGCCAAGCAAGATACACACTAACAGTTCCCTTGAATATAGTCACTTGGAGGTCACTGGGAATTAAACTAGTTGCAGAGTTTAGTTCAGTCACTCAGTTGTGTCCAACTCTTTGCGACCCCATGGACTGCAGCACGCCAGGCCTCCCTGTCCACCATCAACTCCCAGAGTTTACCCAAACTCATGTCCGTTGAGTCGGTGATGCCATCCAGCCATCTCATCCTCTGTCGTCCCCTTCTCCTCCTGCCTTCAATCTTTCCCAGCACCGGGGTCTTTTCAAATGAGTCAGTTCTTCGCATCAAGTGGCCAAAGTACTGGAGTTTCAACTTCAACATCAGTCTTTCCAATGAACGCTCAGGACTGATCTCTTTTAGGATGGACTGGTTGGATCTCCTTGCAGTCCAAGGGACTCTCAAGTCTTCCCCAACATCACAGTTCCAAAGAATCAATTCTTCACTCAGCTTTCATTATAGTCCAACTCTCACATCCATACATGACAACTAGAAAACCACAACCTTGACTAGATGGACCTTTGCTGGCAAAGTAATGTCTCTGCTTTTTAATACGCTCTCTACGTTGGTCATAACTTTCTTTCCAAGGAGGAAGCCTCTTTTACTATCATGGCTGCAGTCACCATCTGCAGTGATTTCGGAGCCCAAGAAAACAAAGCCTGCTACTATTTCCACTGTTTCTCCATCTATTTCCCATGAAGTGATGGGACTGGATGCCATGATCTTAGTTTTCTGAATGTTGAGCTTTAAGCCAACTTTTTCCCTCTCCTCTTTCACTTTCAGCAAGAGGCTCTTCAGGTCTTCTTCACTTTCTGCCATAAGGGTGGTGTCATCTGCATATCTGAGGTTATTGATAGTTCTCCAAACTATCTTGATTCCAGCTTGTGCTTCATTCAGCCCAGCATTTCTCATGATGTACTCTGCATATAAGTAAAATAAGCAGGGTGACAATATACAGCCTTGACGTACTCCTTTACCTATTTGGAACCATCTGTTGTTCCATGTCCAGTTCGAACTGTTGCTTCCTGACTGCATACAGATTTCTCAAGAGGGAGGTCAGGTGGTTTGATAGTCCTATCTCTTGAAGAATTTTCCACAGTTTGTTCTGATCCACACAGTCAAAGGCATTGGCATAGTCAATAGAGCAGAAATAGATGTTTTTCTGGAATTCTCTTGCTTTTTCGATGACCCAGCAGATGTCGGCAATTTGATCTCTGGTTCCTCTGCCTTTTCTAGATCCAGCTTGAACATCTGAATGTTTACGGTTCACGTATTGTTGAAGCCTGGCTTGGAGAATTTTGAGCATTACTTTGCTAGCATGTGAGACGAATGCAATTGTGCGGTAGTTTGAGCATTCTTTGGCATTGCCTTTCTTTGGGATTGGAATGAAAACTGACCTTTTCCAGTCCTGTGGCCACCACTGAGCTTTCCAAATTTGCTGGCATATATACTGCAGCACGTTCACAGCATCATCTTTTAGGATTTGAAAGAGCTCAACTGGAATTGCATCACCTCCACTAGCCTTGGTCGTAGTAATGCTTCCTAAGGCCCACTTGACTTTGCATTCCAGGATGTCTGGCTCTTGTGAGTGATCATACCATCGTGGTTATCTGGGTCATGAAGATCTTTTATGTACAGTTCTTCTGTGTATTCTTGCCACCTCTTCTTAATATCTTCTGCTTCTGTTAGGTCCATACCATTTCTGTCCTTTATTGAGCCCACTGTTGCATGAAATGTTCCCCTGGTATCTCTAATTTCCTTGAAAAGATCTCTAGTCATTCCCATTCTATTGTTTTCCTCTATCTCTTTTCATTGACCACTGAGGAAGGCTTTCTTATCTCTCCTTGCTATTTTTTGGAACTCCGCATTCAAATAGGTATATCTTTCCTTTTCTCCTTTGCTTTTTGCTTCTTTTCTTTTCACAGCTATTTGTAAGGCCTCCTCAGACAGCCACTTTGCTTTTTTGCATTTCTTTTTCTTGGGGGTGGTCCTGATCCCTGTCTCCTGTACAATGTCATGAACTTCCATCCATAGTTCATCAGGCATTCTGTCTATCAGATCTGTTTATCTGATAGACAGAGTTGCAGAGTAATGGATTCAAAACCTATACTGATATAGAATACAGTTAGTTACTGAATAAGTTGAACATATAAAAATGGAGACTGTGGGAAGAGGCAAATCTTTTGACAAGTCCAACACTAATGAGAGAAGATAAAGGCCCTGAAGATGGCCACAGATAGAGTAGTTGTTTGTTTAAAGAAGAGAACTAAGAGTTCTCAAAATCTGATGAGAAAGATTGGGTTGTAAGGGACAGCTTGACTACATAAGATAAAGAAGGAAAAAATGACTCTGCATCCACCAGAGGGGGAAGCAATTGATGGTGTCCTTCCTTAGATAGAAGGGAGACTTGATTGATTTTGTTGTATGTTCCTGAAAGAGATTTCTCTAGAGGATGGAATGAACATTTCTTTTATCAGCAGACTTAGAGGTATCCAAGGATGAAAGCCTCACCACTGACACCATTAAAGTCATGCAAAGTCTGACTCGGACTTCATGAAAAGTGTCAGCATTTTGGAAGGAGAGGCAAGAGAGACAGTTAATGGCCAGACCCACTGGTAGATCGGAATGTGCCCTAAGGACTCATAGAACCAACAGTGAACTGGAGGCCCTTGCCTGTTTCTGAGGGAGGGCCACAGCCAAGGTGAGTTAGCACAGTGGGGTATCTGGACGAGCAGATGGCAATTTAGATCTGGTTTTCATGTTTTCATATCTTTCCTGTCCTTTCAGGAACATGCTGCCCATTGACCAACAAGTACCTACAACGTGATCATCTGTACTTGACCTTGTGGGAAACGGAAAGTAAAAAGCATAACTGATATCTTGGCATAATTCATAGAGCAACTGAAATATTCAGACATAAATACTTGAAATAAGAACACTAACTCAGCAAGAGTGCTCTCCAAGATTTAGAGGGAAAGGATTGGTCTGAAAAAGCTTTTGGAGGAGGTAGAATGTAAACTGTGTGGCAAGTTAAGTACGACTTGCATTGGTGCTAAGCCGAGGGCAGGGCATTGAGCTGTGTTTCCTATACCACACTTAACACTTTTCCCCTAATGCATGCATGCATGCATGAGTGTGAAGTTGCTTCAATCGTGTTTAACTCTGTGCGACCCCATGGACTGTAGCCAGGCTCCTCTGTCCATGGGATTTGCCAGACCAGAATTCTAGAGTGGGTTGCCATTTCCTTCTCCAGGGAACTTCCTGACCCAGGGATCAAATCCATGTCTCCTGTTTGGCAGGCAGATTCTTTATCACTGAGCCACCTGGGAAGTCCATGATTAACATCTGGGTAATTTTTCTTCCACTCTTTTCTCTCTCATTTTTTATGTGTGGGTGTGCATGTATACATGTATACACAAATATCACGTGCACACCCAAATGTAACATGGATCTGTTTACCCAAGTATCTTGCTTTCCAGATAGTTTTCTGGTTTTCTGATATGATGACTGGTGGTTGTTTTATATCACAAACATGCATAACGTAGAAGTGAAATCACCCGCAATCTCACCTCCAGAGACCACATCTAGTCCAGTCATGGTGGCACCGTGGGTTGGGCCCAATAACTTGCTGATGTCAGATTTGTTGACCCATCACCTGGGTCAGAGACCCCATTACTGAAAAACACTTGTCGAGGCAGCAAGCAAGCACTCTCCCTACCCTGGCTCTGGTGACGAGATATTTAGAGGCTGGTATTTCCCCAAGCTTGAAATAAGCAGTGATAAAGCTGCCATATTTCCATTTGATATAAGTTTCTTATTTCTCCAATTTCTTTTAGACTCAGCAGTAATTCTACCTTATACTTTGGGTGACAAGACTGCTCTTGGAATAAAGACAGTGATTCTGGCTAGGTCTCTGCCTAGAAAAGACTCTTTTCCCCTGAGGGGAGAAATATTCCAGGACCAGGTCCTTGCAAGAACCAGAATTTAATAAAAGTGGCTCAAATGAAGAAACATTAAAGAAAGGACGCTTGAAAGCACAGGGTGAGAGGAAGCGCCAGCATGTGGAGGGACCTAGAGACTAGGAAGAGGGGATCTGTGACCACCCAGGGCTGAAGAGTGGAAGGAAATAGTGTTGACAGACACCAGGGAGAGCTAGGGTCATGCAGGAAGGTCTCCACTCTCAGGGGAGACAGGGGTGATCAGAACAGACAGGATGTAAACAATCAAGAGGCACTTTCACTGCATTCTAGAAACAGGTCCCAGCCCAGCTTCCAAAGGCCCCACTGCCTGATGGGATGAGCGGGATGATGATGGGATAGCACAGGGCACAAGAATAGCATCTCTCAGCATCCAAGCCCTTGGCTTTCACACTATGGCCCCTGGGTCAGCAATCTCAGCACCATCTGGGCACTTATCAGGATGCAAATTCCTGGGCCCATTCCAGACCCAAATTAGAAACTGTGGGAGTGGGGCTCAGAATACCGTTTTAACAATCCCTGCAAGCTACAGTTTGAGAACCCCAAATCTAAGCTAAGAAGGCGCCTTTGAAAAGGTCTAACAAGAAACACCTGGAAGAGTTGATCCAGCCCAGCCAAGGCAGCTGATTAACCACATGTGGGCCTCTACCCCAACCCCCTGCACCCCCAGTTTAGAAAAGCCCCAGAATCTGGGAAGCAATGAGCTCTTGTGAACAAACAACACTGGAAATAAGCTCTCCGAAGTTCAGACTCCGTCTGGGCAGAAATGCTGCTCTGGGACACCAGGGGGATATTTTAGAATGATGGAGACTCTGTTACCAGCAGCCTCTGCCCCTGAGGACTCTCTTCTCACTCTGGCAAAAGGATGGACATAAGCAGGACTCTGCTGTTGTTCACACCACTGGGAGATGATGGATTTCTGCTAACGGCACCTTCTGTCGCTACCGAGAAGCTGCTCCAGCTTCCTCTTGTCCTGCAGAGAATCTGGCAGCCTCCAGAAGATGTAATAGAGACCCGAGGACATTTGGAAGATGCACGGCACAGGAAGGGTATTTTCAATTTGATTTACCTTCCGTCTCCTACAAGGAGCCGATAGTTAGTACCACACTGCATCATAAGCCCAGCACACACCAAGAGTGGGCCTGGGGGAGACTAAATAACCCTTGTCAAGTTACAAGGGGTGATCACATTGTGGCTCGTGACGTGCTCCTCCAAAGATACAATAACCGAGAATTAGCTTAAGGACAGCAGGAGGGACTCAGGATGGAAGTGGGGAAAGGACACAGGGATATTTTACGGCTAGAGACCAATAGGGGTTCTCATTTACTGCCTGAAGAACGAATAGCTGGTGAATTCACTCTCAGCACACTACTGATGGGTTGAAATGGAAAACAATTATGTGGGGACTAAGTAAGACCTTAAGCTTTTAAGTATAGTGTGTGAAAATATTCAGGAGCTTAGGTTTGTACTGTAGAAGTGGATCATACATAAAACTGAAATACCTCTTAAATGTCAGGTTTGTTCACATTCATTCACAGGCACTGATAATTATTGAAAGCAGAAGCATTATTTGAAATGGAGGTCATGGCAATGTCAACAAGGCTTGTATTCACTCTCTCAGTTTTTCATTCAATAAATGCTTATTGGGCACTGAATTAGTTTCCTAAGGCTGCTTTAAAAACTCACGACAAATCTGGTGGCTTAAAACATCAAAAATTTATTCCATAACAGTTCTGAAAGCCAGAAGCCAGAAATCAAGGTATCAACAGAGTCTCACTCCACATTCCAATAGCTCTAGGAGAGAATCCTTGCCCGCCTCTCCCAGGTTCTCACGGCACAGGTGTTCACCGACTTGGGGCCAAATCACCCCAGCGTCTGCCTCCTCCTTCCCAAGCTTCTTCCCTGTGTCTCTGTGTCTGTTTCCCCTTCTTTTATCTTGTAAGAACCTATTGCTGAATTTAAGGCCAAACCTACTTCAGGATAATTTCATCTTGGGACTCCTAAATTACCTCTGCAAAGACTCATTTTCCAAATAAGGTCACATTCACAGGTCCTAGCTGGACATATCTTTGGGGAGGCCACTATTTAACCTATTAGGTACTTACTATGAACTTAGCACTATTCCAGGTTAGGATACATCTGTGATAACATATATATATATATATATATATATATATATATATAAACTCCTCTGTTTGGGAAGCTCAAATTCTAGCAGGGAAGACAAATGACAAATACTAAGCATAATAAATTCATTCAATGTAGTTTCTTTAGAAGTGGTAAGTACTCTGGAAAAAGAAAAAGTACAATAGAGTCAAAAGAATCACTGACTACTGGGGTGATACTGATAGGGGGTAGTTTGGCAGTATTAAATAGAGTGGTTCAGGTGAGTCTTGCTGAAAAGGAAAGATCAGGAAAGACCTGGAGAAAATAAGAGAATTTCTACATATGAGTATCAGTGAGAAGAGTCTTTCAGGCAGAGGAAAGGACTAGAGCAAAGCCACGAAGGCAGGACTTCTACACTATAGAAGCAGCAAGGAAGCCAGTGTGGCTGGAGCAGAGTGAGTGGGGAGAGTGTAGGAGAGGGGAGGCAGGGAGGCAACATAAGGGAGGGCCTTCCAGGGAAATGGGAAATCAGCGCAGGAGTCACGTGGAGGAGAGACCCTTACTCTTTCTGGCATCTTTTCAACCATTCACTCATCTACTCAAAATTTCAGCCTGTTTTGTTACACTAGCAGGGACATGGAAAAAATAAAAAAAACCAGCAGGCAGGATCACCTGGGATTTTTAAGGAAGTTAGGAAGGAAGATTTTTATTTATAGCAGCATGGGCAAGAGAAAGAAAATCAACATAGATGCCAAGGCCAGAGGGTCGCAACAGCAGAAATTAAGTACTAAGAGGCATGTGAGATCTAGAGCTACAAAAATATGGAGGGGATGGCATGACCTCAACTGTCATCCTGGGTGGACGCAAGCACTTCAGATGAGAACAGGAAAAGAAATAGCTCTACTTCCCTCTCCTACAATTTTCTGATCTGGGTGATACTGCTCACTGTTCAAACCCAATCAGAAGCCAGAAGGCAATGGTGCCTAGGAGTCAGGGCAGAGCCCACCCTTCAGAACACAGAGCAAGGTAAAAAAGGACAAAGATAGCCTGGGATGGCAAACAGAAAGTAGATGACACAGTCTAATGCCATCCCTGGAAGTTCCGGGGAAGATTAAAGAGCTGTGGTCCTGCCTGCATAGTATTTGTGTTCTGGTGATGAACAGATGTGAAATACATTTTTTAAAAAGGCAGATAGATCTAGAAGAGATTTCACTCCTACCTGTAAGAAGTGGATAGTAGGAAGCTTTCAGCCTAAGGGACAATAACCAGTCCGTATCCTGTTGAGGCTGCAAAGGCTCTGATAGAAAATGCGTTTTGGCTTGAAGGGTCAGAAGACGGATACAACTGTCCACAACAACTTGAGAAAAAGGCCTGACTTACTCTCACATCACTGCAATGTGCTGTAACAACCAAATGGGCTGAAAACATGTTTATCGGTCTCAGGAAGTATGTGAGAGTAAGACTAGATCCATGAGGCTGCCTTTATTTAAAACCTGCACATGCAATCCTGCAGCCAGAAAGGCTTCAGAGACCCCACATGGCACATCTACAGTGAGAAAACAAAGGCTAGAGGACCTCAGAAGAATGATAAAGGCCAGGGAGCCCAACACTTGCGGGACGGGAATCCCTTACTTGAGTACCTTGAAGCACTGCTCATAATGGGGAAACTTACTATGCTTGGAGCAGGAAATGGCAACCCACTCCAGTGTTCTTGCTTGGAGAATCCCAGGGATGGGGGAGCCTTGTGGGCTGCTGTCTATGGGGTCACACAGAGTCGGACACGACTGACGTGACTTAGCAGCAGCAGCAACTACACGTGGAGGGAGCTCTGACTGTCAGTAACAAATTCTTCATGCTGAACTGCACTATGCCACAATACGTCTTTCAGGCAGGAAGCTTAAGAAATTGCTAGAGGTCTAAAGGAGACAGGAACAATCATCCTAGGAGCACCTGGGAAGTACACTCGCGAGAGAAGTCAAGAAGACCTCCATTCCTTTTTTTGTTTCAATAAATGAAATCTCAGGGCCCTTGGGAAAGATGTAAACTCAAAAATGATATGATTAAATACATGGATCAAGAGGTGATAATGGATTTCTCCAAAAGTTTAACACAGAATTACCATATAACCCTGCAATTCTGCTTCCAAGTATACAGTCAAAACATGGAAATGGTATTCAAAAAAGTACACATACACATATGTTCACAGCAGTGCTATTCACAACAGCCAAGAGATGGAAACAGTTCAAACATCCATTAACAAATGAACTGATAAATTTTGGTATATATAATTAGCTCTCTGTATCTGCAGGTTCTGCATATACGGATTCAACCAACCACAGATAGAAAACATTCAGCCAGAAAATTTCTATAAAGTTCCAAAAAGCAAAACTTGAATTTGTCCCATGCAGGCAACTATTTACATAGTATTGACTCAATGGACATGAGTTTGAGCAAGCTCAAACTGTTAGTGATGGACATGAAAATCTGGTGTGCTACAGGGCATGGGGTTGCAAAGAGTCAGACATGACTGAAATGAACTGAGAGATAATTTAGAGAATACAGGAAGATGTGCATACGTTATAAGAAAATACATCATTTTATTTAAGAGACTTGAGAATCAATGGATCTTAGAACCCATCTCCTAAAAATACAGAAGGATAACTGCATATATAGTGAAATATTAGACAGCCATACAAAGGAATACAATAGATATATACAATAATGTAGATGAACTTCAAAAATATCATGCTAAGTGAAATAAATCAGTTAAGAAAAGTCACATAAAGCTCAATTTATAGGAAATATCCAGAAGAGATAAATCTACAAAGTCAGAATGTATATTGCTGATCATGGGAACTAGGGAGAGGAGGAAATAGGAGAAAACTGCTTACTGTGAAAGGAACTTTGAAATTACTGAAATGTTTGGAACTAGACAGAAGTAGTAGTTACACAACGTTGCAAATGTAGCAAAGGCCACTGAGTCGTTCACTTTAAAATGGTTAATATTATCTTACATGAATTTTGCCTCAATAAATTATTTTTTGAGAGTCAGATAACAGGATGAGTACAGATGGCAGTCATCAAATTCTACCATATTAGAATTTTGGTAAAGCTAGGTTTATTACCAGGTAATAAATTTGAGAATCTAACTACACCATGTAAAAATACAAATTGGTTCAGAAAGGTATAGATAGGTGTTTCTTAAACAATCTGTAGTGGAGAAAAATTTTTATTGTTGCTGTTATTTTGAATTAAATTTCCAATCTATTATAGGTCAATAATTTCATAAAATAAAAATGAATTACTAAGGTTTTCAGCTACCACCTAGAATATAGAAAGCTGGAAAGAATATCACTCACACACCACCGAGAAGAAAAATCTGGGCAATCTACAAAATCACTGTTTTTATCCTATCTGGAAACTGTGGAAGATGAGGTCTCCATACATGTGGGTAAGAATAAGTTGGAATTTTCAGGGGACTGTGGAAATCCAAGTGTGGGCTAGCAGGACAGAATAAGCAGACTCCTGGGGAGCTACAGATGCATGGAGAGTTTACACTTGCTCTTCTCCAAGGACATCAATATGTGCTCACAAGGACTTGGGGGCAAGATTGGAGTCCAGGGCAGCTGCCCTCAAGAGCACAGGCCTAGAGAAGGGGATTGAGGCGAGCAAAACACAGAGTTCTTCACAATAACTTCTCACCTAAAGGAACAAAAGCTTTAAATCACTGGGGTTTTGTAGCAAATCTGCCATTCGAGAGCACAGATAAAGACCCACTATATTTGGGGAGAGAGTAAAAGGATCAAGACTCCTACCCTGTGGGCTAGAAAGGAGACAATGCTGGACCAAGTATATTAAAGGTCTTCTGAGATTGCAGAAGGGGCCATCACTGAGCAAGTCCCACCCCTTATAGAGCAAAGACTATCACCAAGATAAAGAGAGATACCCCAGGGGCTTCCCTGGTGGTCCAGCAGTGAAGAGTCCATGTGCTCACTACAGGAGGCGTGGGTTCATTCCCTGCTCTGGGAACTAAGATCCTGCATGCCACATGGTATGGCAAATAAATAAATAAAATATTAAAAAAAAGAAAAGAAAACCACAGAGAGAGAGATTCAACAGTGATATACAGGTCAATCTGCCAAGATGTCAAACAATCCTATAACATTAAAGTTTCAACAGAGCTTCAAAATACATGAAGCAAAAAGTGATAGAACCGAGAGGGAAAATGGACAAAGTCACAGTTACAGATGGAGATTTCATCACTCTCCTCTCAGAAACTGATAAAGTAAGTAGACAAAATCAACATGGATGTAGAAGACTTAAACAGCCCCATTAACCAACTTGGCCTAAATGATATCATGAAGCTCTATATGAAACAACAGCAAAAGTATATACTCTCTCCAAATGCACATGGAATATTTACTAAAATAACCACATTCTTACATATAAACAAACTCAAAGAATTTAAAATAATTTAAGGCATTCAAACTGTGTTACATGATCATACGAAATTATAGACTAGTAACGAAATTCAGTAATGAATATAAATATTGCTAAATATATGGAAATTAAGGAACATGGTCTAGAGAACACATGAGTCAAAGAGGAATTCATAATAAAATATAAAATTTTCAGACCAGTTAAAGTAATAACAAAAGGAATTTTTATTGGACTAAATGCTTAATATATTACAAGCTAAGAAAGGTATCAAACCAATAATCTAAGCTGGTTATTAATAACCTTAAGAAAGCAGAAAAATAAGAGCAAATTAAATGCAAACCAGTAGGGAAAATATATGATAAAGAGTAAAGCAGATTTTTTTTTTAATTATGAAAAAAGTCAATAGTATCTAAACCTGCTCCTTGAAAACATCAATACAACTGATAAACCTCTAGGCAGAACCAGATAAATAGATAAGATACACATTATTCATATCAGGAATTAGAGATATTAATGATACAGATAATAAAGATTAAAAAGATAATGAAAGAATATTCTAAACTAGGCTCAAAATTCAACTTAGATGAAATTAACATCTTTTTAAAACCAAAAATTAGCCATACAAAAATAAAATTAGCCATAAAAACAAAAAAAAAACATACAAAAAGGAGAAAGATAATCTGAATAGATCTATACTAATCAAACAAATAATGCATAGTTAGAAATTTTCTGACAGTAACTATGACAAGAAAATTAACCAAAAACTACAGTCTCAGGTAATTTTATCAGTGAACTTTACCAAATATGTAGATAGAGAATACCACCAATTAGATAGAAACCCATCCATGAAATAGAATAGGAGGTGACATTTCTTAATGCACATCATCATAATAAGAATACTCAACATCAAAACCCAATGAAAATATTGAAAGATAACTATAGACCAATATCCATCATGAGCACAAATTTAAAAATTCTCAAGTTATTAGCAAGTAAAATCTGGCAATATATTACAAATATAATATATCAGGTCCTAATAGTGTGTATATGAGGAACGCAAGGCTGCTTTAACATTAAAAATCAATATAACTCCCTATATACACAAACAAAAGAATTTAAAGTATACAGATACCTCAATAAACACAAAAGTGTTTGACAACATAGAACATCATTTATGATTTGAAAAAAACACTCAGCAAATTAGAGAGAGGGAAACTCTTCAACCTGAGGAATCTACAAAAAAAATCTATAGCTAACTTCATTCTTAGTCGTGAGAGACTAAATGCTTTCCCATTAAGACTGATAACAAGACAAAGATACTTGTTTTCACTATAATAATCCTCCATTATCTGCAGGGGGATATGTTCTAAGACCCCCAGTGAAGACTGAAACAGCAGATATTACTGATTATTCATACACATCTATGGACTGAAAGGAGATCCAACCAGTCCATTCTGAAGGAGATCAACCCTGGGGTTTCTTTGAAAGGAATGATGCTAAAGCTGAAACTTCAGTACTTTGGACACCTCATGCGAAGAGCTGACTCACTGGAAAAGACTCTGATGCTGGGAGGGATTGGGGGCAGGAGAAGGGGACGACCGAGGATGAGATGGCTGGATGGCATCACTGATTCGATGGACGCGAGTCTGAGTGAACTCCGGGAGATGGTGATGAACAGGGAGGCCTGGCGTGCTGTGATTCATGGGGTCAAAAAGAGTCGGACACAACTGAGCAACTGAACTGAACTGATGGTAAATTTTAATTTATAACTTATACAGAGTAAGAGATTAATAATGATAACTATTAATAAACAGAATAATAACAATGCATGGCAATAAAAGTTATGTGAATATGCTCTCTCTCTCTCAAAACAGCTTATTGTACAAGTTTAATGCCTTTTTAGATAGCATCAAAATGGACACAGGAGTACGTCAAGTCTATATTGTCACCCTGCTTATTTAACTTATATGCAGAGTACATCAGAGAAACACTGGGCTAGATGAAGCACAAGCTGGAATCAAGATTGCTGGGAGAAATAACAATAACCTCAGATATGCAGATGACACCACCCTTACGGCAGAAAGTGAAGAGGAACTAAAGAGCCTTTTGATGAAAGTGAAAGAGGAGAGTGAAAAAGTTGGCTTAAAGCTCAATATTCAGAAAACGAAGATCATGTCATCCAGTCCCATCACTTCATGGCAAATAGATGGGGAAACAGTGGAAACAGTGGCAGACTATTTTTATGGGCTTCAAAATCACTGCAGATGATGACTGCAGCCATGAAATTAAAAGATGCTTACTCCTTGGCAGGAAAGTTATGACCAATCTAGGCAGCATATTATAAAGCAGAGACATTACTCTGCCAACAAAGGTCCATTTAGTCAAGGCTACGGTTTTTCCAGTAGTCATGTATGGATGTGAGAGTTGGACTGTAAAGAAAGCTGAGCACAGAAGAATTGATACTTATGAACTATGGTGTTGGAGAAGACTCTTGAGAGTCCCTTGGACTGCAAGGAGATCCAACCAGTCCATCCTAAAGGAGATCAGTCCTGGATGTTCACTGGAAGGACTGATGTTGAAGCTGAAACTCCAATACTTTGGCCACCTGATGCAAAGAACTGACTCATTTGAAAAGACCCCGATGCTGGGAAAGATTGAAGGCATGAGAAGGGGACGACAGAGGATGAGACAGTTGGATGGCATCATTGACTCAATGGACATGAGCTTGGGTAGGCTCCAGGAGTTGGTGATGGACAGGGAGGTCTGGTTGCTGTAGTCCATGGGGTCGCAAAGAGTTGAACTCGACTGAGCGACTGAACTGAACTGAACTGAACTGGGAGACAGTGCAGGACAAAGCAGCCAGGCATGCTACAGTCCATGGGGTCACAAAGAGTTGGACATGACTTACCAGCTGAACAACAACAGACCCATAAATCAGTGTGACAGGATCAAGAGCCTAGAGATACACTTACATATATACGATCAATTAATCTTGACCTAAGTACAAAGGTAATTAAATGGAGAAAGAAAAGCCTTTCAACAAATGAAGCTGAAACAATCAGATACCTATATGCAAAAAACAAATCCCGATCTGTAGCATGTACTATGAACAAATAGTGACCAAAAATGGACCATAGACTTAAATGTAAAACCTAAAATTATAAAACTTCTAGAGGAAAACAGGAGAAGGTCTTTTTGATCTTATGTAGAGCAAAGATTTCTAGATATGTTGCCAAAAGTATGATCTATAAAAGAAAAAATTTGATAAACTGGACTGCATTGAAATGGAAAAATTTTGCTCTTCAAAAGATACTGTTAATAAAATGAAAAGGTAAGCTAGAGACTGGAATAAAATATTAACAAAACATATTTGTGATAAACAACTGGTATCTGATTATGTGAAGAATTCTGAAATATAAATACAATAAATATAAATACAATAATCAGTAAATATAAATACAATAATCCAACTAATAACGGGGAAAGATTTGAATAGACAATTTACCAAAGAAGATGTATAAATTTCCATAAGCACGTGACAAAGTGGGCGATATCATTAGCCATTAAGGAAATGCAAACTAAGGCCACAATGAAATATCACTACATACATACTGGAATAGTAAAAATTAAAACAAAAACAACAAACTTCTGAAAATGTCGAGTCCTGACAAGTGTACAGAACAACCGTAACTTTCATCCTTTGCTGACAACAATGCAAAAGAAGTACAGCCAGCAACTTTGGAAATCAGTTGGACAATTTCTTACTGAGTTAAGCATATACGCCCCACAAGAACCAGCCATCATACTCCCAGGTATTTGCCCAAAAGAAATGAAATGTACACCAAGGCACGTTTAATGGTCACACAAAAAACACTGTACATAAATGTTATCAGCAACTTTATTCATAACCACCAAAATATGGAAGCAACCCACATGTCCTCCAACCTACAAATGGATGAACGCATGGTGGTATAGCCATACAATGGGTTATGACTTAGCAATGAAAAGAGATGAACCATTATGCTCAATGCACAAATAAATCTCATGTACACTGCAATAAATAAAGGATCTAGACTTCAAACTATACTACATTCCATTTGTATCATTCCATTTATTTCTCAAAAGGGCAACATTTCAGGATCAGAAATCCACTCAGTGCTGCCAGGAATTAGGGAGAGTGGGACTGGTTGATTATGGAGAGGCAGGAGATAATTTGTCAGAAGATGTAACTCATTTTTACCTTGACTGTGGTGGCAATTACTATCCTGTATATGCTTGTCCAGACTCATGGAATTCCACACTAAAAAGGGTACATTTTACTGTATATAAATTATTCCTCAATAAATCTGACTTTTACATCCACTAAGTGGAAAAACAATGGAAACAGTGACAGACTTTATTTTCTTGGGCTCCAAAATCACTGTGGATGGTGACTGCAGCCATGAAATTAAAAGACACTTGCTTCTTGGAAGAAAAGCTATGACAAATATAGACAGCATATTAAAGAGCAGAGACATTACTTTGCCAACAAAGGTACACATAGTCAAAGCTATGGTTTTTCCAGTAGTCATGTATGGATGTGAGAGTTGGACCATACAGAAAGCTGAGCACCGAAGAATTGATGCTTTTTAACCGTGGTGCTTGAGAAGCTTCTTCAGAGTCCCTTGGACTACAAGGAGATCAAACAAGTCAAACCTAAAGGAAATCAATCCTGAATATTCATGGGAAGGACAGATGCTGAAGCTGAAGCTCCAATACTTTGGCCAACTGATGTGAAGAGCCGACTCATGGAAAAGACTCTGATGCTAGGAAAGACTGAAGGCAGAGGGAGAAGGGGACAACAGAGGATGAGATGGTTGGGTGGCATCACCAACTCAATGGAGTTTGAGTAAACTCGAGACAGTGAAGGACAGGGAAGCCTGGCGTACTACAGTCTATGAGGTCGCAGAGTCGGACATGACTAAGTGACTGAACTGACTGAAGTAAAAAAAACAAAAATCACTGGAAAAATAGTATGGATTGTGTCTTCCCATCTATGTGAAAAACTGTGTGGGGAGGTGAGGAGTTACCATGTAGGTATAAAATTTTTACTGATTTTAATAGAAGTTATTTCTGTTAAGATGAAAAATATGTACTATTTTTGCATTAAGATAGCTTCAGAATGAATAATTAGATATGGAAATGTTACATTCCTTTACAATTTTCTGAACATTCATTTATAATCTTGGTACTTACGGATCTTTAATAATTTTCTAACTGGCATCAGTCCATGGACAACTTGTAAAATAATTTCCAGGAATAAGGATGTAACATATACTTTAAAAATTAAACAATCATGAACAAGCAATATTATAAGATGTAATATATAAGAATACATACTTTATTAACCTATGCCCTTTGAGTATACATAGTGTTCATAAATAACAAAAAAAAAACTATAAATGAATGTTAAATATAATTCTATTTCGTGTGTCATAAATATTTGTCATATGTATTTATAGAAAATATTTTGACAGTTAAAATACCAAAATATGACTATTATTTCTAGGGGGCTTATTATATTAAAATTATATTTCTTTCCTTGATATTTATTTTCTAATTTATTACAGTTTTACAATGAGGAAGAAAAAGGTCTCTACTTCCTAACAAAGCAGAATAAGGTATTTGGAACACTTCTATTTTGGAGGTCAACCTCATCAAAGACCTGTAGGTTCTTACACAGTACGTCACAGGAGTTCCTGGAAGGCCAAATTCTGGGACCACTTCTGGAAAGCACTGCTTCTTTCAAACTCTTGTTTACTATATCACAACTATGTATGAAGCATTATAACAGCTTCTACAGAAGACGAAAAAAGGTGAGACAGTCTGTGCCTTCAAAGATCTCTGAGCCTGAGCATTCTAGGGGTGATGTGGGGAGGGGTTTGAGCTTCCTGAAGGCTCTATGGGGGTAGGAATCTCAAGATGAGTCATCAACAGTGTTAAAATTAATGAGAGACTGGGAGAGATATAGCTGTTCATGAACAGGGATCAGTGGGAGCCGAAGCATCAGGTGGGGGTGGAGGGAAGGGTGTGAGATTTCACTCCCATGGTGACTGTGATGCAGGTGCCTGAGGGCAGCGGGGTTGGAAAAGTCAGTGGAGGCCGTATCACAAGGAGCAGAAAGGGCCAGGAAGAGTTTGGGCTTACTGGTACTGGGAAGCCACTGAACACTCACATAGGGAGAACACACCCACCAGTGTGATGTGAGGATTCACTTGGGTTGCCTGTGTGAGTAGCACTCTGTAGTGTAGTGGGCCAGGTCTGGGGAGAATCTGGAGGTGATGGATCAATTATTTGAGGGAAAGTTAATTAGAGTTTCAATCAGGGAAGAGGTGAAAAGAGGTGAACACGAGGGGAGGCCCTGGAAGGTATCAGCTGTTCAACCTGAGTATATATAAAGGCTGCAGAAGGAAGGAGCGGAAAAAGATGATTGAATTTTGAAGTGCAGGTGAGACATCTGGGGAGAGATGGAGAATAATGTTCAGGGAACCTATAAATGATCAGTAAAGTTGAAGAATGGCATCAGGGTTCTGTGAGTGACAGAAAATAGAGATGGCTTTCTGGGGACACCAAGAGAAGTTTCGTCAAAGAGAGGCTATCGGAGGGGAGTCTTAAAAGGCACATCTCAAGGGTGAGATGTCAGTAGTTGGTATTTCAGGCCAGAGGCAAGACTTGGATGGATACAGGTAGTGGTGGATTTTGCTGGTTGGGAAGGTGGTCATCTCTGCACAGTTTATGTAGAAAGAAAAGGTTGTTTTCACCAACAGAGAAAACAAAGTAAGGCAGGGGAGAGGGAGGGAGATGGGGTTGCACAGCAGAGGCAGGGAAGCAAGGGAGCTCTCGAAGGCTTGTGTGAATGAGGGAAAGGCAGACAGGGCCAAGCAGAGAGGCTGAGGTATATTAGGAAGGAGGCGAGCTCACGGGTACCATGAAGGCGAGAGAAGAAAGCTTCAGGCAGTGGTGGGCAAATAATTAAACCATACACAGCTCTTGGGAACTTGAGTGACCCTTAGAGAGCTGGATCTCTACAAGTACCAGGGGAAAAAGTCAGACAAGTTTTAGGACCTTGGGCATGTGAAAGGCAAAGGGCTCGGGATGAGGGCAAGAAGGAAACAGAGGAGGAAAAATGGTTCAGGGGTGGTAGTAAAGTTAAGCAAAGCTTTCTTTTCTTTCTTTCTTTCTTCCTTCCTTCCATTTTACTTATTTATTTTTTAAGAATCCATGAAACTTCATCTTTCAGGTAGGAAAAAAGAGTTATTGGTGAGGGCAAAGAGAATAAGGGGGCTAGAGTGATTACATCCAGGGGGAAGATGGTTGCTAGCTAGAGGTCTGTTGGAGATGAAGGACTGGATAGCTCATCTTTGACTAAACTGAAGGTTCTCAGACTTTCTCAGCTTATGGTGTCCTTAGCATCTCAGTAATGTTTTTATGGAGAGCTCAGAGACCAAAACAAATACGTAACAGTTGCATTTTATGGAGTGACTTATTAAGTACTTATGCCCTAACAACTTTATATCCACTTAACAAAAATAATATATGTAAATAGAAAAAAATTTTTTTACTTCATTTTTCAAGGCTCACACTTATTTACTAAAGGGATGTGTGTGCCTGCTTGTCTAGCCCTGTACAACTTTCCAAACCTTGAAGTCACTACCATTAGCATTTCCCGTTCTATGTTGATTTCACAGTGTACTCACTTTTTATAGCAGCAATGGCTGCCACAATGCACCGTGGCAAAGGTACGATGCTATCAAAAGAAATGCAGCATGATCTAACGTTGCAACTGTGCACTGTTTCAGCGGGCAGTTTACACAGTGTCTGACTGATGCCACATGTCATTATGTTGGCTTCCAACACTCAAAACACCCTGTAGCATCCCTGTGAGTGTACTGTAGCATCCCTGTGAGTGTACTGTAGCACCCCTATGAGTGTGCTGTAGCACAGTGGGAGCCTCAGCACACAGTGTGAGAATCACAGGGCTATGTGGGAACAGAGAGAAGGAGAATGAGAATGAATGACCAAACGAGTGAATGGGGGATGGATACGACGCTTCCTAAAGTGGAAAGAAGGGATGCTGAGGCAGCTCCGGAAAGTGGGCATCCAGGCCACCACCTGGTGCTTCTCCGGTGTGGCCTTTATCCCATTAATTTCCTTTTGAAATGAGGATCTAAGAGGCAGAAAGGTGGGTTAGGCAGGTCCTTCACTGTATAGCCAATATAACTTGAATGCAATTACAGGATGACCAGTTCTTGCTGCTGCTGCTGCTAAGTCGCTTCAGTCGTGTCCGACTCTGTGCGACCCCAGAGACGGCAGCCCACCAGGCTCCACCGTCCCTGGGATTTTCCAGGCCAGAACACTGGACCAGTTCTTACCACTCCAGTTTACCTGCAGGGTGTGAAAGTCCTCAACTAATTTGCCACATGACTCATTAACCAGGGGAAATCATTTTCACTTGAACATCGGTTACACATTGACCAAGGTCGCCATTTAACCTTCAGGGAAAAATGACCCTTGACCACCTGCATATGGCCAACTTGTGCCACAGGCCCCGGAAATGCCAACAGTCCACTCCTGAAATATGTTTGAGACTTGCTTGGCTCTGGGCCAAGAGAGGCTAAGGAAGCAACAGGAGCCAGTGAAAGGGGGAAGGAGGGGGCAAGATGGAAGGAGATGGGGGGGGTTGGTGCATGGCAAGGATGGAGCGCCAGGAAGGCAGCTCCTGGGGTGGGATGAGCAGGGTGAGCTCCCCTCAGTGCCAGGGAGTCAGCTGCCCAAGGCCACCAGGCTGAAAAGAACCAAGAGACAAAAGTGCCCAGATGTCAGCCTCCCACTGGACTCAGACCTCACCTTCTCCAGAACACCCCATCTGCTTCCCATCCCTTCAAAATGGCACGAAGGGGAGCCAGACAAAATGCAGGGAAAAGGTCAAAGAGAAGTGAATTAGTAGTCTTCCTGAAGAAAGATTAATAGAGTCCAAGTTTTCCCAGAAAGGCAGCCACGGGTAGCTTATCACATATTCAAAGACTTCACACACACAAACACACAGGGCCCATTTCCTTCAGGAAACATGGTACACACCACAGCAGGAACAGTTCTGGGTGGGTTTAACATCAAAGTGAAGGACAGTCACATTTACTAAGTACTTGCAATTTTATAACCTTAGTATAGCTGTTATTTCACAGTTGAGGAAGGTGAGCTCATAGAATTTACTAATTTGTTTTAAGTCAGAGAGCAAGTAAATGGTGGCCCTGAATTCAAAGCTCTTCTTTTCTTTCCTACCTCATTTGTACCAGCTATCCAACTACTTCCCATCACCAGATTAAAATTCACAAGAGACTCCCGAGGCCTTGAAACATAGTTTTCTTAAAACACAAGAGGGCTAGTATTTCTTGGTATCTTTTATTACCTCAACAATGTATCTGAAATACCTACAGAACTGCTAACTCTCTAACTCATTAAAAAATTTTAAATACAAAACAATTCTAAGATACAAAAAAAGAACACAGCAGATGTCTATATATCCTCCACTATTAAACAAATGTGAGCATTTTACTGGTTTGCTTCAAATATTCCCTCTCTCGGTAAAACACATTCAATATAGCTAAAACTATGCCTCACTGCATTCACCTCTTCTCAGAGGTACCCACTATCTTGGGGTTAGTATGTAACATCCCATATTTGTTTGAATAATTTTACTTCATTAGTCAGTTCAGTTCGGTTGCTCAGTCATGTCCGACTCTTCACAACCCATGGACTCCAGCACGCCAGGCTTCCTTGTCCATCACCAACTCCTGGAGTTTACTCAAACTCATATCCATTTAGTCAGTGTTGCCATCCAGCCATCTCATCCTCTCTCATCCCCTCCTCCTCCCACCTTCAATCTTTCCCAGCATCAGGGTCTTTTCTCAAGGGTCAGTTCTTTGCATCAGGTGGCAAAAGTGTTGGGGCTTCAGCATCAGTCCTTCCAATAAACATCCAGGACTGATCTCCTTTAGGATGAACTGGTTGGATCTTCTCGCAGTCCGAGGGACTCTCAAGAGTCTTTTCCAACACCACAGTTCAAAAGCAGTGCTCAGCTTTCTTTATGGTCCAACTCTCACATCCATACATCACTAGTGGAAAAACCACAGCTTTGACTAGATGGACCTTTGTCAGCAGAGTAATGTCTCTGGTTTTTCACATAAATAATATATACCACTAAATGTACTTACATACATGGAATCACACTTGAAGTATATTTCAGCAACTTGTTTAACTTAATATTAGGTTTTGAGATTGAGAATTTATTTAACTGGTTTACAGTATGCCACTATATCAATAAATTCCATCTTTTTGCCTGTTCTCCTACTTAGGGGCAGTCAACCTGTATATTAGTAATCTAGGGTTACCACAACAAAGTACAACAAACTTGATGACTTCAACAACAGAAACTTATTTTCTCACAGTTCTAGAGGCTAGAAATCTGAAATCAAAGTGCCGGCAGGGCCACGCTTCTTCCAAAGGCTCTAGGGGAGGCTCCCCCTCGCCCCTTCCAGTTTCTGGTGGCCTTGCACGCCTTGGCTCACGGCTGCATCCCTCCAGGCCCTGCCTGCATCTTCACGTGTCTTCTTTTCTACATGTTTCTGTGTCCAAACCTCCCTCTCTTCCTCTCTCTTGAAAGACACAGTAATTGGATTTAGGGCTTTCTCCAAACTGGGACAATCTCATGTCCATTCTTATTGCAACTACATCTGCAAAGACTTTCCTTCCAAATACAGTCTTATTCTGAGGTTCCAACGGGACATGTATATCTGGGAGGACATTATTCAACCCACGATCACCTGTTCTATTTTTCTGCTATTATCCATACGCTGCAGGTCATAGCCTTACACGTCCATCACATAGCTACAAGGCACAGAACTAGGGCTTTGCTAGGATGGACACTCAGAGATAAACTTACCGGAGTGCAGGCTTCACTTCTTATGAGATGCCAAATGGAAAACCAGATACCAAGTCACAATCCCAGCAGTAATGAGTATGTCCCCCTTTCTGCACACCCCTGCAAAACCCCACTCCCATCATGGAGCAGAAGCAATAGTAACACTAGCTAATACCTATCATAGGTCTTGGCTGCATACCAGGAACATACCAGGAATGCACATTTCATCCTCACAACAGCCCTACGAAGGAGGCACTGTTATTATCACTACTATTTGGAGGCTCGGAGATCAGTTTAAGTGAATAGCCCATGGCATGGCAACCCACTCCAGTAGTCTTGCCTAGAGAATTCCCATGGACAGAGGAGCTTGGCAGGCTATAGTCCATGGGGTTGCAAAGAGTTGAACACGACTGAGCGACTAAGCACACACACAGCACCCCAGCTTGTAAGTGGCAGCGTCAGGAATCAACCACAGACCTTTCTCCCTCCCAAGGCTATGTTCTTCACCTCTCCTTCATCTCTTTTTATGTTTTGCTTTGTTTTTAATTGTGGCGCAATACACACACCATAAATTATCACTTTAGCCATTTTAAGTATACAGTTAAGTAATGTTAAGTACATTTACATTGTTGTATAACTCCCTCCTCCTCCCCCAAGCTGCTGGCAGCTGCCATTCTTTCTGTTCCTATAAGTCTGATGACTCTGGGTACCTCACATAGAGTCATACAGTATTTGTCATTTTGTGACTGGTTTATTTCACTTGGTATAATGTCTTCAAAGATCATCTGGGTTACAGCATGCATCAGAATTTCCTTCTTTTCTAAGACTGAGTAAATTTCCATTGTATGTACATACCACATTTTATTTACTCATTTATCCATCAGTGGATTACTGCATTGCTTCACCCTTTTGGCTATCGTGAATAATACTGCTAAGAACACAGGTGTACATATATCTTTTTGAGACCTTACTTTTGATTCTTTCTGGTATATACCCAGAAGAGGAATCCCTGGATCATACTATAATTCTATTTTCGATTTTTTGAGGAACCATCAGGCTGCTTCCGGAGAAGGCGATGGCACCCCACTCCAGTACTCTTGCCTGGAAAATCCCATGGACAGAGGAGCCTGGTAGGCTGCGGTCCATGGGGTCGCGAAGAGTCAGACACGACTGAGCGACTTCCCTTTCACTTTTCACTTTCATGCACTGGAAAAGGAAATGGCAACCCACTCCAGTGTTCTTGCCTGGAGAATCCCAGGGACAGGGGAGCCTGGTGCGCTGCCGTCTATGGGGTCACACAGAGTCAGACACGACTGAAGTGACTTAGCAGCAGCAGCAGCAGCAGCAGGCTGCTTCCCATAGCATTTTGCTTTCCCACCCAGAGTGCACAGAGATTCCAATTTTCCACATCCTCTTAACATCTCTTTTATACTGCTGTCCATAAGCAACCTCACCACAAAATGGCTGCTAAATTAATCATACATCCTCAAACCAAACCTCCCCAAAGCAAGGCTGGCTTCATGTCAGCTGCCAGCCAGCAACTCATACCAACACTGAGCTATTACTTTGGCAAATAAGCCCATCTTATAATGCAGGAAGGCATGCCAGGCAACCGCGCATAGGTCCCCATCACTTGGAAGGGCTTCCCTGAGCTCAGAGACTTTTGCTCAGTACTCAGGAAGTGTCTAGATGAAGCCCATGCTACACTTCCTCACATATCTCATGACCTCCCTCTTCCCCCAGAGTTCAATTTCGTTTCCACCACCTACATTGTCAGTGACTACAGTAAAAAGCTGTGTCAATGGCTTCTTTGTCTGAGGAAAGGACATTTATCATCTGTTGTTCTGAATCTGAAAACATCATAACCCACCCGTGGGCGGGGGCTCACATTACACTCTGTAATTTCAGTTAGTGAGTTAATGGGAAAGATGCATTAACATTCTGTTTGTGGTTTTAAATACATATTTACACAGTTTGACTTTTCATATCCCCAAACTTATAATTTATTCATCATTATGTTCCCTATTTTCTGCTCTTAAACATTAACTGCCCTCATTTAGGTGATGAAAGATGGGGAGGCAAGCTGCGGTGGTTCCATGCATCTGGAAAGCTGATCATCTCAAGGCGGAGTGGAGCACGCCTGCCCAGTGGTTGGGGACGGAAAAGACTCTGGCCAGAATCTCCGAGTTAATGGGTTCACACAGGGCTATTGCCTCCAAACACAACAGACAAGGATGACTGAGCAGGAGCCTTGAGTCAACTCTACTGTTTTATGTTTGGGGCCAGATAGAGCCACAACTCTGACCATGCATACATGCCAAGAGCTCAGATTCCCACCCAGAGTGGATGCTGAGGCTCCCAGGCCACTGGTAAACTTCCTGCTTCATCTTCCTATTCGTTTTACTACAAAATGTCCTCATTTTTGACTGGTGCATTGAAATTTTTCAACTCATTCTTAAATTACAAATGTTTCCCTGCATGTCCCCTGATGGTGGAATAAAGGCAGGAAGCGTTGCCCAGTGGAAAGGATGCAGGCTTTGGGGTCAGACGGAAACGGGTTCTGATTCCAGTTCTGCCACTGACCAGCTGTAAGAACGTGGGTGAGTCATGCAAGTTCTGAGTCTCAGTGATTTCATCCCTAACAGGATCATGAGCAATGGCCAGTGACTGTGGAGCATGTTTTCCAGGCCAGGGCAGAGCCCTCCACACATTACACTGCATCCAGTTCCACTGCAGTTCTGTATAAAGAAGGGAAAGAAAAGTGTCTTTTTCACCTCTAGCTTCGGCATCTTACTTGATGACTTCCAGAGACTAGACACTTAATAAAGGTTTGGTGCTTGTTGAGTTAATCACAGGGACAGAAGCATCATCATATCTAACTTATGAGGACAATTAGGAAGCCTTTTGCCCAAAAAGAAAGTCAAAGACTGAGAAAAGATCGGAATCAATAGAATCATAAAGAGGATAAATAAAAACACTAGTTCATTTATCTTAGAATATAGGAAGTAGTAGGAGAATCTTGAAGCTTGAGTGAATTTTAAGATGACAGAAGAATTATTTTATTGACCTTGTAAACTCACTGTCCCCTGAGTTGGTACAGGCTGGAAAGACCAATATATTCCAAAAAAGAATGATGTAAATTGTCTTCCAAAGACAGACCCATAAGGAATTAATTGGCTGTTAACAAAATAAATACTTAGGAAATAAATTTGGTGCCCACCAGTCTTCCCTTTTGAGGACTTGCCTTCCGGCCTGCCTGGTTTCTCATTCAGAAATTGTTACTTCTTAATTCACATTCCATCCCCTAGGGCCTTCCTGCTTGCCGGAAACCAATTACATCCCCACCCCTGAAGTCTCAAGATATAATAGCTCCAAAGAGAAGACGCATTTTAATAGAACCCTCCAAGAGAGAAATGGATCAGGGGAACAAAGCTTTGCAGGGAAGAAGACAGTGCTTTGGGGAAGGAACTTCTCCCTTTGGCCATCCAGCCATATCCTATTCCAGAGAGAGAGAGAGAAGGACGGAGCCATGGAAGGAGCAGGAACACAGCGTCCTCTCCTCTCCGCTGTCGCCCTATTGCCCAGCCTTTGCTAGACGACAGCAATGATGAATCAGTCCCTTCCTCACCAGCTTCAATGCTACTACTGGACAGCTTACGTGGTTCAGGAGTTCTTTCTATACTCTCAAACACTGTGTAAATCAAGCATTGGGTATCTTCTGGGCTTCCCTTTTGGCTCAGCTGGTAAAGAATCTGCCTGCAATGTGAGAGACCTGGGTTCGATCCTTGGGTTGGGACATCCCCTGGAGAAGGGAAAGCCTACCCACTCCAGTATTCTGGCCTGGAGAATTCCATGGACTGTATAGTCAATGGGGTCGCAAAGAGTCGGACACAACTGAGCGACTTTCACTTCACTTCATGTATCTTGGGTTTGTTGGTCCTTACTTCTTGCCTCTGAAGAGGGTCAGCAGACACTGATGCCCTCTACCCCTTGAAGCCCTTCAGATACTGAATCCAGTCCCTCTGATATCGCCCTAAGTTCTTTCTCTTCCAGGCTAAAAGTCTCCACCTTGTTCTACTGTTGTTTTGATGATCAGGCTTTGAGAGTCCTTATTCATTCCCTTAAAATGATCCTATATGACTGACTTTTCATGATAGGTAAGAATTTGTACTTCCCTTGGGACAATCACTTAGGATGACGTGTGACATGGAAATGCTTATCCTAGGAAGTTAGAAAAGTCAGGAGAACATAAAATCAGTGTCAGGGCCTCCAGGAACCACAGAGATAATCCAGTCTTCATTCTACTTTGTAGAGGGTTTGAAGCTCACAGAGCAGTAAGCGGAAAATCCCAGCTCTGAGTCCCAGCTCTAAAACTCCTAAGGCACAGCAAATAGCTGTGCTCCACCCTGCTCCCTTGGATGAAGATAACAAGAAAGCACACACCAGTACTAGGGATCCCATGAGCACCCTATGTAATTCCTCTGCCTGACGCTGGGATGCACTGGCACACCACTCACCCCCCAGGCAGATCTGAATGCCCGCCAAAGCTGGGGATGATTTACAAGGCCTGGGAGATGATTTTCCAAGAAAACACTCCATATAATTGGCCTTTGGTATATCTTCTCGGTGGTGATTTATGTGTCCAGGACAAGCCAAAGAACATCCCTCCCCACCTCTGCAAAGCCTCTGGTCCCCGGCCCTCAGAGTTCAGCAAGTTTCTGGCCAGAGAATGTTCTTCCTCTCCGCCCACTCAGCCTTTTTTTCAACAGTTTGCAATCTCATTTGCTAAATATACTAAGATGCCCTGTACACAGCGGTCTATAGTTCCAAAGTGGGCCTGACTTCCTTTGGCTGGGAGCATCACTCATAAATCTCTGTGCTGGCAGCTGTCATCCATTTATATCCATGACCCCCCAGGACTAAAAGTTCAAGTTCCTCCACAGCAATGCCTTTTAAATTCAAGACCCTCCAGGACAGTAGAACCCTACCCCTCACCCCACACACAAGTATCTCGCAAAGTGGTAGGCACAGCGAAGGCACTTGCTGAACATTTATGGAATGGAATGCCTAAAAATATTTAAGGGGTAACTTTAAACTTGGGCATTTATTTATGAGTGTTGAGTGACAATGGCAAGCCAAAGCTAAATGACCCTGATGCAAACCCAGATGATGAGTAAGATGAAGCACATCCTGAGTGGAGGAAGCCAGGGTGTTGAAGAAACAAGCAGTAAAAAGTTTCCCAGCCTTGCAAATAGGCTTCTGACTTTTACTGCTTTATACCAGCCCCATGAGCATAACTACTGCCTAATAGCCCCTGAAAGATTTTCTGGAAGGTGAGGATCTCCCAGAGAGGGAAAGGTAGCAAGCGTGTGTTGGCAAGAGCAGAACAATTTTACAAAGGTTTGAAAAGACATGCTGGTTAAATTTACCTCACTGAGCAGGCCCCACCAGCAATGAAGTGCTCTAAACTCAGGCAGGTCTGGGCTTTCTTGAGAAAATGGAGCTGGGCTGGAGGGCTAGAAGAAAACCAGAATAAATGCTTACTGGCCCCCAGTAGGGATGTTCAGCTTAATACAGGTCAAGGGTGGTATCTGAGAAGACTAAAAATGGGGGGTGGGGGTGGGCAGAGTGGAGAAGGAGGAGGTAATGGATGGACAAAACCAGTAACTGACTCCTGTGAGTGGGGACAGGGGCTGGGGACAATGGCTTGTATTTCTTCAAACATTCCTCTGTCTGCAGACTGGCTGCTTCCTAGCGCAATCTTGTCAGGGTAGGAAAGCCAAGATCACTAAGGAACATGGCAGATGCTTGAGTTACATACAAATGAATGCCTGCAGGCAAGTCTTACCTGCAGACCAGAGGGACTTCCCCTGCAGGACTGTCCTCCCTTGGCTATCCCCAGAAAGCACATCAACACAGTGAATGACAGGGCAGAGAGCTGGTCTCTGAGGACCCAGGGTGGGGGCGAAGCTAAGGGAAAGGAAAATGCCACTACCTCTGTGGGGTAAGAGTCTTGGGGCAGTAAAGAGGCCCCTACCTCCGCCCTCACCTCGGCAAGGCCATCTTTCAGGCATGCATGCGTGGGGCGAGCAGACTTGTTCTTGGCTAGAGAAAGAGGCTTTCTCCTCCCAGTTGCTCCAGGGGACTGTAGAAAATACAGGGCGAGATTGCATTACCAATTTCTGTTGGCCTAACACAATGAAAACCCGTATCTAATTTGCTGTCCACTATCCCCCAGGTCCCCTTCAGCATTTACTGCTTTCCAAATATCTTCCTCCCATTGAATATCTGTGTTTCAGATTATTTGTCCCCAGATGTATTAGGATGCATTTACTGCAGCTGAATCTCATCTAGTGATTTCCTGTCCATATGCCTGACAGCTCCAGGTCCCTTATGTCACGTCTCTGTCATTGGTGGGCCTTGTAATACCTCTCCCATTTAGGGCAATATACAGATTTAATTAGCATATACTTTATAACCTTTCCTAAGTTATTAACAAGGATGCAGAACACAATTGACACAATAATCCTGGTGGCACCCTGCGGCCTCTGGAATCACATTACATGTCTCTCGCCAATGCCACAATGAAGTGGTCCATTCAGCACACCAAAAGAGCTTTACCAATTTCCTTTCATCATCAAACAGGCAAAAGGATCCTTGGTCCAGCATTATGAAAATTACATTGAACCAGGACTCAGGAGGAGCAGATTCCAGTTCTAGCTCGGCTAACAGCTATGAGCTTTATGACCTTGAATAAGCCTCTTCTATGCTCATTTACTTAGTAGTGAATATGTTTGCTCTTAGTCTTCAAAAAAAATTAAAGAATAATTCTGACAATAATGCTAACAAAGCTATTTTTTTACATATGTATTTTTAAAAGTTTATTGAAGTATAGTTAATTTATAATATTGTGTTAGTTTCAGGTGTACAACAAAGAATTCATATCGTTTTTCAGATTCCTTTCCATTATAGGTAATTTTAAGATACTGAATATAATTCTCTCTGTGCTAAGTCACTTCAGTTGTATCTGACTTTTTGCAACCCTATGAACTGTAGCTTGTCAGGCTCTTCTGTCCATGGGATTTTCCAAGAAAGAACACTGGGATGGGTTGCAATTTTCTCATCCAGGGAATCTTCCCAACCTAGGGATCAAACCCACGTCTCCTGTGTCCCCTGCATCGCAGGCATAGTCTTTACTGGCTAAGTCATAGGAAAAGCCATAACTCCCTGTGCTATACATTAAATCTTTGTTGTTTATTTGTTTTATATATAGTAGTGTGTATCTGTTTTTTTCATACTGTTCATGGGGTTCTCGAGGCAAGAACTGAAGTGGTTTGCCATTCCCTTCTCCAGTTGACCACGTTTTGTCAGAACTCTCCACCATGACTCGTCCGTCTTGGGTTGCCTTACATGGCATGGCTCATAGTTTCATTGTGTCAGACAAGGCTGTGGTCCCATGTGATCAGATTGGTTAGTTTTCTGAGATTGTGGTTTTCAGTCTGTCTGCCCTCTGATGGATAAGGATAAGAGGCTTATGGAAGCTTCTTGATGGAAGAGATTGACTGAGAGGGATACTGGTTCTTGTTCCGATGGGCGGGGCCTTGCTCAGTAAATCTTTAATCAGATTTTCTGCTGAAGGGCGGGCTGTGTTCCCTCCCAGTATTTGAGGCCAAACCATGGTGGAGATAATGAAGACCTCCTTCAGAAGGCCCCACGCATGCCATGCTATACTCAGTGCCCCTAATCCTGCAGCAGGCCACCGCCACCCCACACCTCCACCAGAGACTCCTGGACACTCACAGGCAAGTTTGGGTCAGTCTCGAAAAAGCAAGAGAGTTCCAGAAAAATATCTATTTCTGCTTTATTGACTATGCCAAAGCTTTTGACTGTGTGGATCACAACAAACCATGGGAACTTCTTCAAGAGATGGGAATACCAGACCACCTGACCTGCCTCCTGAGAAATTATGTAGGTCAAGAAGCAACAGTTAGCAGTGGACATGGAACAACAGACTGCTTCCAAATAGGAAAAGGAGTACATCCAGGCTGCATATTGTCACCCTGCTTATTTTACTTACATGCAGAGAACATTATGAGAAACGCTGGGCTGGAGGAAGCACAAGCTGGAATCAAGATTGCCGGGGGAGTAATATCAGTAACCTCAGATATGCAGAAGACACCACCTTTATGGCAGAAAGTGAAGAACTAAAGAGCCTCTTGATGAAAGTGAAAGAGGAGAGTGAAAAAGTTGGCTTAAAGCTCAACAGTGAGAAAAGTAAGATCATGGCATCCAGTCCCATCACTTCATGGGAAATAGATGGGGAAACAGTGAAAATAGTGACAGACTTAATTTGGGGGGGCTCCAAAATCACTGCAGATGGGGATGCCATGAAATTAAAAGATGCTTGCTCCTTGGAAGAAAAGCTATGACCAACCTAGACAGCATATTAAAAAGCAGAGACATTACTCTGCCAACAAAGGTCCGCCTAGTCAAAGGTTTTTCCAGTAGTCATGTATGGATGTGAGAGAGTTGGACTATAAAGAAAGCTGAGCACAGAAGAATGATGCTTTTGAACTGTGGTGTTGGAGAAGACTCTTGAGAGTCCCTTGGATTGCAAGGAGATCAAACCAATCTATCCTAAAGGAAATCAGCCCTGAATATTCACTGGAAGGACTGATGCTGAAGCTGAAACTCCAATACTCTGGCCACCTGATGTGAAGAACTGATTCATTTGAAAAGACCCTGATGCTGGGAAAGATTGAAGGCAGGAGGAGAAGGGGACAACAGAAGATGAGATGGTTGGATGGCAACACTGACTAAATGGATATGAGTTTGAGTAAACTCCAGGAGTTGGTGATGGACAAGGAGGCCTGATGTGTTGTGGTCCCTGGGGTCGCAAAGAATTGGACATGACAGAGTGACTGAACTGAACTGATCTGTTCTTCCTTTACCCTTAATTTATAGGATCCCTCCCCATGGCTTTTCCCCTCTGATAACCACAAGCCTATTTTCTGTATCTGTGAGTCTATTTCTGTTTTGCCAATAAGTTTGCTTGCATTATTTTTTTAGATTTCACATATAAGTGATATCATAGAATATTTGTCTTTATCTGACTTAATTCACTTCATATGATATTCTCCAGGTCTATCCATGTTGCTGCAAATGCCGATATTTCATTCTTTTTTTTATGGATCAGTAATATTCTGTGTGTGTGTGTGTGTGTGTGTGTGTGTGTGTGTTTCCATAGCTTGGCTAACAATAGCTAACTTTTGTCAAGCCACTACTATGTGCCAAACACATGACATACAGCATTTCTGACCATTATTTCACTATACTCCTGTGAAGTTAAGTGTTGTAACATGCATTTTGCAGATGAGAAAAGCAAATTGAGTTTACTGGGCTAGCTGGAAGTCATAATGATTAAAAGTTATGACTTGAACTGACATCTTTCTGATTTAAAAAACAATTTCTCATTGAGCCGCCCGGATGCTAAGAAAAAAGTGGTACTGTGGTCAAGGGCCCCTCTTGCATCAATCTTTCCCAGTTCCTAGCCATTTTTCCAAATAACACAAACTTCTCTTTCTTGGTTCATAAACTTTGCTTGCCATGCACCAAGACTTCTGCTACACCAAAAGTCTTCAGCCATGAGTGATGAAGGTTCTCAGTGGTTCACCTTTGAACTTTGTCTTTCTCAGAGTATCCAGATAAACAGTGTCACTGGGTAGCATTTCATGGCCAAATAAATTTGGGAGACACAGTATTAAGCAAGGATCACCCAAATGCTTCCCTACAGTACTCCTTAAAGCCTTTGATGATACCCCAACGTAAATCAGAGAGCTCCCAAAGGCTGGAGAGGATCCACCACTTCCCACCTTATGTAATCATAGGAACGTTTTAGGTGCAGCATCTCAAACACACTATCCTCCCTGGAACAGACTTGGAAACGTGTTGCAGTAATGGACATGAGGGGACCAGTGTCTTCCCAAGTGCTAAGTTTTCAGCTAGCTCTTGTATGCCTCTGAATTCCTCTAGCATGGACTGTCCAGAGGAGGCCTGGTGCCCATGGACTATACTGTCCAGTGTTACTGGAAACTTCCCCTGTTTATGGACCCAAATGTAAGTTCAAAGACGTCAGAGAAGGTATTTAATCCATCCTCCCTAACTTCAAGGCTTTTCTTTGATTTATTCATTTCTTTTTTACCCCTACATATCCCATTTTAATTCTCTTTCCCATCATACATATCTACTCTAATGTTAAAATGAGTGCTTGAAAAGTATGTTTGTGGTTTTGTTTCCATATGCTTTAAAATATTTAAGTAGTGCTGTGTATATATTTTATTTCCTAGTTTAAAAATTAGGCACTATTTCTTAAACATCAATGTTTTAAACACTAGTTTTAAATTATTATTCAGGTATTGTGAGGCCAATCAGGAGATGACTGTCACAGAGAAAATAGTTCATTACTCATAGTTCCCAAGAGAAGGGTAACTGTCACGCCATGCAGGGTCACATGGGGAAACACTAAGGCTGGTCAGGAGGAAGAGGGGCCGAGGGGCATCTATGGGCAAGAGACTTGTGTTTTTTGCAGGAAGTAGTGGGAAAGGTAGGGCTTCCCTGGTGGCTCAGTGGTCAAGAATCTGCCTGCAATGAAGGAAACCCTCATCTGATCCCTGGGTGGGAAGATCCCCTGGAGGAGGCACAGCAACCCATGCTGGTACTCTTGCCTGGAGAATCCCGAGGACAGAGGAGCCTGGCGGCCTCCAGTCCATAGCGTCACACAGAGTCAGACAGGACTGATGCGACTAAGCAGCAACAGCGGGTAAGGCCACGTGGGCGGGCTTAGGAGCGGTTAGTTTGAGTGACCTCAGGGGGCTGTCCTGAGTTGACTGGAAGCTGGCTCTGGGAAGCTGAGGACAGAGGTGAAAGCGAAATAGAGGAGGTGGTTCAGAGAATGGGCTCTGGATTGCGTAGGCATCATTTGCCATCTCTAAGAACTGGTTAGCCCTGGGAGGGGGAGCCTTTCCCGAGTCAGTTAGGTCCCAACCACCAAGGCGTTAAGAAGACAGAAAATAAGAAAACATAGTTAACGCAATCTAGGCCATGTCGCTAGGCATCCAGTGAATCCTTGCTTCTAATGGTCACACGTTCTAGAAGGCAGGCATCCCCACAATCTCCCAGCATTGCCTTCAACACAAAGTTGCCCTCACCGCACCACCAACACAAACAATACTGTAATGAAAATCCTCACACACACTCCTTATGATCCTACAGAATAATTTTATTGGGATATATACCTTAGAATGGAACTGGTGGGTCAGGGGATATGAATACATTGATTAAACTCAATAGGGCCAGCCTGTACTCCTACCAGTAGTTCATGAGGGGTCCTAGAACCCTGTATCCCACCAACATTTACCATTGCCTGGTTTTTAAATTGTTCTTGTCTGATACATTTTACTTTACTCTTCTATTATCACACATTTCTCTGACTTCTAATACATTTGACCTCATTTAGCTTTGTTCTCTTTAACTACTGCATATATGTTTGCTAAATCAATTTTCAGTGAGCAATGAACAACTAATGGAAAATGCTAGACAGATTTTCTTTGAGTCACTGGTGCAAAGGCTGCCGAGCTGTGGCTCATCGTGCCAGAAATCCATGAGCAAAGGCACTAACTATAACTGAAATAAATAACTCTTTGTTCGGGGCTTTTAAGAATGAGACCAGAGACTGATGCAACCATCGAGGAGAGAAACCTCCTCATTTTGAACAACTCTCCCCAAAGCCACAGGCACGGAGACCCAGGCTGAGGAAGGGGTACAAGAGAAACCCATGCTAGGTCAGGTTTATAGATGGAGGCTGAAGGACTAAGATTTGTAAGTCCAAAGAGTTATCTCATTTCCATGCTATTGGGTTCTATGGCATGACATCACTGAAATATTTAAATAAGAGAAGATACATTCATTAAATGTGAGCTAAACAAAGCAGAAATCTACACAATAAACAATATTTGATATCTATTAATTACTATTTAATATCTATCAAATGCTATTAATTAGTATTTAATATCTATTAAATACTATTAACATTTAATATTCTTAGTATTTAATATCTATATTAGATAACATGCATATAATGCATTTATAACTATCAATATAAATACATATGACCAATAATCATGCCTGTCTTATATGCAATTATGTTTATACATCCACGTCTCATAGTCATCCATCACTGTTTCTGTAGATGATTTTTCTCCTCTGCAAATAATATACAAACCCAATATTTAATCTGAACCCGGTTTAGTCCCTATTCTCAAATCCATTTATATAGATGGATTTGTTTGGTCCCACCTTAGGCAATTAGCAGGGTTTAAAAGAAAACAGAACATATTAAAAGAATATATATATATATACACACACATATAACATATAATTCTCTACACAATTCCTGGCTGTATCCGATTTTATATAAACAAATACATTATAGGCAAACAGTGATACTTTTATTTTAAAAGTTGACAAGTGTTAAATATGAATATTACTAACTGGAGGCTGATAAAAAATTTGATGTTGAACATACTAGGAAACATAAAGGTGTCACCGGTGTCATTCCAGATATTTCCTTCTCAGCTTTATTTTCTTCTCTGCCCTCAATGAGGAAGTCTCTAGTGGACTTACTGAAAGCATGCTGCCTGTGGCAGCCTTGCTTCCCACCCAGGGTTCTTGGGTGGAAATATCATGAGGACACAGCCCATCTTGAGAGGGATGATGGCTAATCTGCTCACTTACAAGCACACTTCCAAAGACAACATACAGATGACTAATAGGCACATATGAAGATGTTCAATGTTCCTAATTATTAGAGAACGCAAATCAAAACCACAATGAGATGTCACCTCACACCTGTCAGAATGGTTATCATCAAAAAAGTCTACAAATAACCAATGTTGGAGAGGGAGTGGAGAAAAAGGAACCTTCCTACACTGTGTGAGAATGTAATTTGGTGCAGCCACTATGGAGAATAGTATGAAGGTTCCTCCAAAAACTAAAAATAGAACTAACACACAATCCAGCAATCCCACTCCTAGGCATATATCTAGAAAAAATGAAAAAACGAATTCAAAAAGACATATATAGCCCAATGTTCACAATGGCACTATTTGCAATAGCCAAGATATAGAAGCACCCCAAATGTCTGTCACATGGCACTAGTGGGAAAGACCCTACCTGCCAATTCAGGAGACATAAGAGATGCAGGTTCGATCCCTGAGTCAGGAAGAACCCCTGGAGAAGGGCATGGCAACCCGCTCCAGCATCCTGGCCTGGAGAATTCCATGAACAGAGAAACCTGGCAGGCTACAGTCCATGGGGTCACAAAGACTCGGACACAACTGAAGCAACTTACCACAAATGTCTATCAACAGATGGATGGCTCAAGATGTGGTGAATATGTGTATACAGCACAATATTACTCAGCCATAAAAAGAATGAAGTCCTGCCATTTGCAGCCATGTGGATGGACCTAGAAAATATCATGCTTAGTGAAATAAGTCAGAGAGAGACAAATACCATATGAAACCACTTATATGTGGAATCTAAAAAAATAATACAAATTAATGTGTACGGCAAAACAACCAGACTTGCAGATAAAGAAAATCAACTAGTGGTTACCAGAGGGGAGTGGGCATGGGGTTGGAACAAGTTGGAGATATGGGATTAAAAGATACAAAGTACTATGTATAAAATAGATAAGCAAGGATATACTGCAGAGCACAGGGAATCATAGTCATTATCTTTATAATAACTTTTAACAGCGTAATCTCTGAAAGTACTGAGTCACGAAGCTGTACACCTGAAACCAGCATAATATTATAAATCCACTACAGTTCAATAAAAATTTTAATAAGAATGGCCATAAGCCTACTCTGACTCACCACAGGCTTTTAGCAGAGGCAGTTTCTTCCGAGTGCACAGCCTACTCCGCTCTCTAACTTATGCAGATGGGACAAACGATGCCCTAGGTACACTCATCCACGCATGGGCCTGAATTAGCTAGTAAATCACAATGCAGTAGCTAATAACAGCCATAAAGTCTTTTGAGTTTTACAAGGTGTTTATAATGGGCAACTCACTATGATTTATATGAAAAATATGAGTCAGCTCTTGAGACAAAGCTGATATGTGGACAGTGGCCTTGTGGTGTGACCTCTAGCCAGCATCCAAATAAATTGCAGAATTTCCCTCTGGCCCAAGGCTGGCCACGGTCTCATAAACATATATTCAGAGCATCGAGCATCACCTGATAGGAGAGTGCATACTGATGCACACTGTGTCTCCCCTGGTGATTGGCCATGAGGAAGAAGAAAGCAGCGCAGTGTAGCTCACTGTAGTAGCAGGTGATAAACACCAAGGATCGCTTAGGACCATCCCTATGTCTGGCCCCTGGGCTTCCTTGGTAGCTTAGTTGGTAAAGAGTCTGCTTGCAATGCAGGAGACCCCAGTTTGATTCCTCGGTGGGAAAGATCCGCTGAGGAAGGGATAGGCTACCCACTTCAGTATTCTGGGGCTTTCCTGGTGGTTCAGCTGATAAAACATCCACCTGCAATGCCAGAGACCTGAGTTTGATCCCTGCATTGGGAAGATCCCCTGGAGAAGGGAACAGCTACCCACTCCAGTATTCTTGCCTAGAGAATTCCATCGACAGAGGCGCCTGGCAGGCTATAGTCCTCGGGATCACAAAGAGTCAGATACAACTGAGCAACTTTCACTTCACTATGTTTGGCCCCATGAAGTACAACATAAGATATATTAGATAAACTTCCCACCCTCCCAGTTAAAAAAGTAAGGTGGACACACGAAAATATTAGAAAATATAATATAGTTTATAAAGGATTAGTTAAAGGCAAGGTCTGGGGTATGGGAATTACTGAGGCTCCAACTCCATGAGAGTGATTCATAAAGAACAGGGTCTGAACAGGGCCATGGAAGATAAAAGGAATTAATCAGAGGGTGAGATAAGGAATCATATTCCCTAGAAGGAGAATGAGTGAGTGAAGACACTGGGTCGGCAATAATAATATCTATTTTGGTAGAAAAGAGGAGGAGGGAGAAGAAAATGAAAAACTTGAGACGTATACTGAGCTAGGTGAGCTGAAAATCATACTGAAAAAGAATGGGAATGAGGTCAGAACTCACAATGCAAAAACTCATGAAAGTGAAAGTGTTAGTCACTCTGTCCTGTCTGACTCTTTGTGACCCCAAGGACTACAGCCTGCCAGGCTCCTCTGTCCATGGAATTTTCTAGGCAAGAATACTGTAGTGGGTAGCCATTCCCTTCTGCAAGGGATCTTCCCAACTCAAGGATCAAATCCAGTCTCCTACACTGCAGGCAGATTATTTACTGTCTGAGCTTCCAGGGAGGCCCACAACAACTCATGGTTGGCCTCAAATAACCACAGGTGCCCCAGACAGAAAGTTCTGTGCAAAGAAGTTCACAGAAGTCCTGTCAGGTAAGGACCAATCTAAGAGATCAGCAGGATGAAGTCAGGTCTGTTTCCTTATCCCACTATTTAAAAAACTGAAACAAGATGACCAGTCCATAGCACTTTTTAAGGGCACCATCTCCATTATCACCAGATGATTCTATATTTGAGTCATAGCCTGGTCTCTGGGCATTCTGCTATCCTTGGAGAAAATATTTTTTATTTACTTTGTTTATTTTCTTAAATCCTTCCCACAGTCCTCAGACATCAAGACCTCTTTCTAATGAAAGGTTGCTCCTATGGTGGCCATCTAATTGAAGCCCCAAACCTTCTTCCAAACTGCCCCAACTCATGGTAGACTTCACTGTTGAAAGACACCATGCCTCTTCACACACAGACTCCTGTACACCTGAAGAGATCCACTCTTCTGGGCTGGGTGTTCTTTCCCTGTCCACATGGGCAGCCCAGGCAAAGGCAGGAGATGGACATCATGCCCATCCATCCAAAAGTGCATGTAATTATTTTTTAAATTAATTTAATTTTAATTGGAGGATAATTACTTTATAATATTGTGATGGTTTTTGCCATATATCAACATGAATTGGCCATAGGAATATATGTGTCCCCCCAGTCCTGAACCTCCCTCTGACCTCCCTGGAGACCTTATCCCTCTAGGTTGTTCCAGAGCACTGGTTTTGGGTACCCTGCTTCATGCATCAAACTCACACTGGTCACCTATTTCACATATGGTAATGTATATGTTTCAATGCTATTAACACAACTCTATCTCTCTCATTCTTCATCCCAGAGCCAAATCTAAAATAAGAAACCAATCTAAAAATCCGCTCAAGGAATTCTGTCCATCTGACTCTGATAGAGTGTGATTAACAAAGAGAGAATAAAAGTATAAGGTATATAGATCAAATTACTTAAATTATTTGATCCATAACAACCAGATTCTTTATCAGTCACTCAGAGGAGGAAAAATGTGTAGGAACCTAAGCACTGCAGAAGAGGTCAATGTATATAGTATACAGTATACTAGAGGGAAAAAAGACCTCAAGTCCATTTTCCCTAGAAAGTACCCCCTGCGAAGGGTCAAACTCCATTTCAGCTGCTTTTATTATACACTTAGTAAATATAACATGGAGGAGGGCAGGGAGGCTGACTGGAGGGAGGGAGAGGGGAAGAACAGAGATATGGATGCAGGGATGGATGGATGGATGGATGGATGGATGGATGGATGGATGGATGGATGGATGAGAGAGAGACCTGGAAAACTGAGCCAAGTTCTCCACAGGGATGAGCAACGTCTATGCACTTGCGCTCTCACATCCTTGACAAACGTCTTCCTCACCGAGTGCTGGCTTCCTGCTTCTAATAAATGAACAGCTCCAATAAGATTCTCAAGAGGCAGGAATTTCTGGCGCCCCACTCCTACCATTAGAGTGGGAGGTAGAGGTGAGAGTACAAGTTCTATGCCCCTAGGCCAAGGAGACTAGAGTTTACATCCTGAGAAATGACCTAAGACATTTTATCTTATAGCTTGATAGCACCAATCTTTGGTTTGGGAGGTTTACTTTTCATATCTGGCCTGAACATACTTTCAATCTTGAGATTTTATTCATGTCTGTTTCCGTTTAAACTTCTAAGTGACACGCCACCCCTGCTTGGAAAACCTCAAAAGTACCCTATTTCCTGAAAAGCAGATGGACATGACCAGTTTCTTTTGCCCTCATTACTCTAGTTCAGTTCGGTTCAGTCGCTCAGTTGTGTCCAATTCTTTGCGACTCCATGGACCACAGCACGCCAGGCCTCGCTGTCCATCACCAAATCCCAGAGTTTACTCAAACTCATGTCCATTGAGTCAGTGATGCCATCCAACCATCTCATTCCCAGTCATCTCCTTCTCCTCCCACCTTCAATCTTTCCCAGCATCAGGGTCTTTTCCAATGAGTCAGTTCTTCGCATCTGGTGGCCAAAGTATTGGAGTTTCAGCTTCAGCATCAGTCCTTTCAATGAACACTCAGGACTGATCTCCTTTAGGATAGACTGGTTGGATCTCCTTGCAGTCCAAGGGATTCTCAAGAGTGTTCTCCAACACCACAGTTCAAAAGCATCAATTATTTGGTGCTCAGCTTTCTTTATAGTCCAACTCTCACATCCATACATGACTACGGGAAAAACCATAGCCTTGACTAGACGGACCTTTGTTGGCAAAGTAAAGTCTCTGCTTTATAATATGCTGTCTAGGTTGGTCATAACTTTCCTTCCCAGGAGGAAGCGACTTTTAATTTCATGGCTGCAGTCTCCATCTGCAGTGACTTTGGAGCCCCCCAAAAATAAAGTCTGCCATTGTTTCCACTGTTTCCCCATCTATTGGTCATGAAGTAATGGGACTGGATGCCATGATCTTAGTTTTGTGAATGTTGAGCTTAAAGCCAACTTTTTCACTCTCCTCTTTCATTTTCACCAAGAGGCTCTTCAGTTCTTCTTCACTTTCTGCCATAAGGGTGGCGTCATCTGTATATCTGAGGTTATTGATATTTCTGCCATCAGTCTTGATTCCAGTTTGTGCTTCATCCAGTCCAGCTTTCTCGTGATGCACTCTGCATATAAGTTAATTTAGCAGGGTGATAATATACAACCTTGACGTACTCCTTTCCCAATTTGGAACCAGTCTGTTGTTCTACGTCCAGTTCTAACTGTTGCTTCCTGACCTGCATACAGATTTCTCCAGAGGCAGGTCTCCAAAGCCCTTTCAAAAACACTTCTTGAAACTCAGATGATAAGATCATAACAAATGGTGATATCCTAGCACAGAAGGAGAAACCATGACCTTGGAAACTCAACTTTCTTCCTTTTAGCATGATCATGTCTGCGACTGAGAAGAGCTCTGTCTCGGTGCATTTTTTAAAATAGGAGTCTTCTCCCTTCCCAGTGGTCACAGATAGCATAAATTGCCATTAGCCATGACAAAGACAAATAGCCTGCCCTATAGGAGAGAGCAAGAAGCCTGAATACAATGTCATTTCCCTATAACTTGAAGATCTCCAGCTGCCTGTGGTGCATCTCAGCGTTTCACCCTACTAGGAGTTTGTTTTCAATAAAAGAGAAGGGAAATATAATTCTCCTCTTAAAACAGCTTCCAGTCATCATGAGTAAAGGGTAAGAGGACAGCAGCCTGACCTTGAAGTTGAAGCACATGGAACCAGGACAACATCAAGCTCATCGCTGTCCTACTCAGCCTCTCTGGCCTTGGCCCTTCTTCCTCCACATGTGGTTTGGGTGGGAATTTGTAACCCTTGTCTCCTCTTCTGCAGTTTACAAAAGCAGACCCTGGTGGTTTGAAAATGGGAGCTGCCAAATGCTGCATACGCAAATGCAAACATGAGTGTAAGGCTATGTCCCCGCCTCCCGGAAGTGTGGAGGAAGAGGAGGTGATGTGGAGTCCAAAGAAAAGGAAAATGTCTTAAATTAGGTCAACATCAGGTAGAGGTGGAGCCATTTGGAAGCTATCTACATAGCCTGCTTTTCTTTCTACTCCTGGATGTAGACTTCCCCCTCTGGAAGAGCTTCCATTGCATTTTGTGCCCATTGAGGGAACTTTATGGACAGTGACAGGATGTCCTGATTACTCAGGCTCTCCTTTCCCAAAACAAGTCTTCTCAGCCTAAGTCCAGAAATCCTTACAACAGCCGAGCTTATATAACAGCAAATTACTGGGTCAAGAGAAGACTTGAGTGTTAATCTGATTTCCATTTCTTTCTGGAACACCCAATGGCTCCCACAACCTCCCTATCTTACTGTTCCATATTTGTAAGACAAAGGACCACCTCTTTTGCTTTGCTCTTATCAATACTGTGAGGATCAAATGAGATCATACATGTGAAAATGCCTCCCAAACGAATGATCTCGCCATCTTCACATTCAAAGCCTTGAATTAAGAATAAATAAAAAGAAGATGAAAAAAACAAGAGAAGAAAAAGGAAGGTAGGGAAATAGAGAGGGAGAAACAAAAATATTTTGAGCCTTTATTCTGTACCATGTCCTGGGAAGTGCTTTCTAGTCATCATCTTCTTTAATCCTGCAATTCAATAAGCCTTATTTTATTAACCCCTTTTTAAAGATGAGGCAATTGAGGCACCAGTTCATCCAAAGTCACACAGGGAATGGGAAAACCAGGACATGAATCCAGGTTGCTGAACCTTAAACTTGGGCTCTTCAGCGAGCTGCCATGATGTCTCACTGTAACCTTCAAGGCCAGCAGCCTCAGGGGCTCTGATGAACTCATACCTGATCCAGACGTCAGGCTGAGGACCTGCACACACAGTCAATAACAAAGCCACAGGGAGGGCAGCTAAGTCAGAGATGAGCTAAGCCTCTTCATCCATATGCAGATAAGGACTCTGAGTTCTGGAGACTGACCAAGAGCATCCAGCAAGCTGACTGCTGGAGTGGCACTCACACTCAAGTGCTCATGCTGGCTGAGATGGACTTGACGCCCCCAAAATACATTCACTTTTCTTTTGGGAGCCCTCAGTCAAGCTGATACATGTTAGTGTGCTCAGGCTGTGGGTGGTTTAAACAAAAGAAATGTATTCTTTCAGTTCTTGAGGCTAGAAGTGCAAGATCAAGGTGTTGGTGGGGTTGGTTTCTTCTGCGGCCTCTCTACTTGTCTTGCAAACAGCTGCCTTCTTGCTGCCTCCTTCCATTACTGTCTCTCTGTGTACATACACCCTTGGTGTCTCTCTGTGTGTCTGATTTCCTCTTCTTATAAGAACCAGCCATACTGGATTAGGGCCCACTTGGACAGCCTCATTTTAAGTCACCACTTTAAAGGGACCAACTCCAAATATGGTTATACTCTGAGGTGCAGTGAATTAGGACTTCCATGTATGAACTTGAGGGTAGGGTCATAATTCAGCCCACAGCAGCTGCATTTCCCAGACTCCCCTGCAGTTATGAGTGTTCCTTTGACTGAGTTCTGGCCAATCAGTGATGTTTGTCAGCTCAAAACCAGACCCATCAATTGTGTGCACAATTCTCCACATTCTTGCTCTTGCTCCATCCATGGGCTGAAGCCAGTGAAGAACTTCAAAGCCCAAGAAAACCACATAGCCTTCAGACAGAAGGAATCTATGCCCCTGGTGGACAGGATGCTCCTCATTCTCCAGCTGGAAACCTTCAGTGGACTGCGAGTGATGAAGCCATGGGCTACTTGTTACAGCGGTTAGCCTTTCCTGACTGATACACCCAGCTCCCAACAAATATTCTCTCCGTTACATACCAAAGGTCAGTGAATTTTACTGAAGAAGGGATAACAGCCTAACATTAGCTCTAAGGTCAGTGAGCAACCCAGATGGGCTGCAGACAAATAAGGAGGTAAAGCACTGCCTCTTCTTGGGGTATCGAGTTTCTTAGGGAGCACAGCCCCCTAGAACCTTCTCTCACAGACTCCCAAGGGGTCTCCTGGCCCCTCCTTCTTTTACAAGCTAATAAGCAGGAGGGGGAGGTAAGATACACATGATAATGATCCCTTTCTTATTTAAACAGGCCATTTTTCTTCCCAATAAATGCTTCTTTTTGTCAGCTCAAATATTCCCCTTTGATAGAATCCTGAAAATAATTAGCCTTAATAACTCTGCTGTGAATAACGCCACACAAGAAGGAGGTAGATGTTAATAGGAACCTTCCACTCCAAAACTAAGTCAACCTCTTGGCCTCCTTCCCCCAAAAAGAAATGTAACAAGAAAAAGATTATAGGTTTAGCACAACTCGGGAAGAAATGTATATTTGAAATAAATGTATGAAATCTTTTAAAAACAACACATGCTGAAAACTTCATATTTACTTTGATTTGCTTTCCAAATCACACAGACTGCACAGTTGCATACAATCTTTAAACAAGTACAACCCCTGAGAAGTGTGGATAGATTTAAGAGAAATAAAAGCAAGATCAGCCAGCTTGTAATCTTCTTTTCTCTTTTTGCCTACCCAAAGCTGCATTAAATTGCCTATTGAGAACAATAACATATTTGTGCTTTTATAGGTAGAATGATTGGTATTATGCAAAGATTTGGCGAACAGTCTAAAGGCACATTCACACTGATCAGGACTGCATGCTGTTAATAATTTTCAGGATGCTCTAGGGAACCTGTAATTCCCTGGGACTACAATCTCGCAGGTCAATGCATGCTTTGTAGGAGCTCCCACAGATTCTGAACCATACCAACCAACAAGACTGGGAAGTCCATTCCCAAAGAGTGCCTGGGAAATGTTAGGTGTCCCTGTTGACCTACATCCTGTCTTTGCCTTCATAGGTACAATGACTCGTTCAGGATGGACTGCCAACTTGAAGATGGTACCTAGGCGTTATTAAACAGAGCCTAAACCTTCTGTTCTACCCATATCCTGAGATCTAATAATCCATCCCTGGAAAATTATCCTAAGGAAATAACTTAAAGGAAACATATATACACATACATACAACGAGCAGTATTTTGTATGTAAGATTAACATCTAGCAACAGTGGGAAATGGTTGGTAACTCGTGGTACATACATCAGATTGATGAAGAACTGTAGCGTCCATAAAAAAATAAACTTGAAGACTACAAAGTAGCACAATAAAAATGGTAGGTTAAAAAAAATTAGAGCATTAAACACACATAAAACACCTATTGAAAGGGATAAGGGTTGAAAGGGAACAGAGCCAAATGAAAAGGCATAGAGTTAGCGTGTAGGAACCCAGCTGAGAGATCTCCTTTGTTAATTTCCCTTACTGGGATCATAACACTGTTTTAAGAAAACATATAAAAATAAAACAAAATGAAATGGTCCCAGGACCTTTTAATCTCTCATTACCACACATAAGTCTGAGCCCTGAGATTCAAAGGCCAAGCTCAAACATCACTTTCAATTCCCCCTTTAGGAAATTAAAGAACCCCTTCCTAAGGAAGTCTGTGAAGGGTAGCAGTGTTTAGTTGCATGGACGGGCACCATCAGACCATGGCCAGGTTGCCTGTCCACTCTGAGGTACAGAAAAGCAAGCTACACATAAGCAACTAGAAACATGGAAATCAGGAAGCCTTAGTTCAAAGCATTCAAACTATTCCACCGAGAGATCCATTTACACATTCTCTTTCACACATAAACACACACACACGCCCACAACAAAGCGGCAGCAGCACTGTAAGACCTTTTGTTGTGATGCGATACAGAGGCTGAGACAGTCAGATGGCATCACCGACCCAGTGGGCGTGAGTTTGCGCAAACTCTGGGAGACAGTGAAGGACAGGGAAGCCTGGCGTGCTACAGACCATGGGGTCCCAAAGAATCAGACACAGCTTAGTGACTGAACAAAACAGCTTCCAAGAGTAACTCGTATTTCCTGTGACCTAGAAACCCAGAAGGCAGGCAGAGGACACACCGCATGCCTCAACTCTATCTCCAGGAACAGCTAAGTGATAGTGGCACCAAGATATTCCTGCTTGACCTGAACCAGGTATGTCTTGCTGCCAGTTCTGATGTGCTTGCGCCTTTTGGAGGGGAGTGAGCAAAGGCACTTCCTAGTCATCCTCTACGAGGCTTATACTCACCTCTGGCTATGTGGCTTCACTTTTCTAAGGGCCTCCTAGAGTCATCACAGACTACAAGGGACTTGCTGTCTTGCCTAAACTACTCTTTCATTGATGTTTGGCAGAAATCTACACAATACTGTAAAGCAATTATCTTGCAATTAAAAATATGTTTTTAAAAGAGTATTTTCAAAAGAATTGGTTCTCTTTACTGTGCACCTACTACGTGCTAGGCCCTGGGCCAGACGCCCTGATGCATTTGTGTCTTGTCACAACAAATCTGCGAGGCAGATGGTACTGTCTCTGTGACCCAGACTGGGAAAGTGATAGAAATGGTGCAGCCTGGCTGAGGTCACACTCCTTTAAGTGATGGATAGGGATCAGAACCCAGCTCTCTGAGAACCCAAGTCCAGGACTCTCACAAAACTCTTCTGCCTATTTAATACACTCTGCCTGAACTGCTTTTGTGCAGGGGTTATAATTAGTTATCTGGTCCCAGTTGCTTGTAGGATAAACAATGTCTGATAAACCCACAATGCTGTAAGTATTTATTACATTGCAACCCAGCTGCCAAGTGTCTAACCATTTTAATAAAAAGCTATTTTCTAAGGTTTATGTTTTATTGCATGTATGACTCCCTTATTGGTTAGCATTTTGGAGTTGTGGAAAAGGTTATGAATTTAGAAACTGGCTGCATTCATATCATATTTAAAACTTAATGCTATTTTATTAAAGACATATGGGCCTCCAAAGTACACATATTAAATGTCATGTAAGAAAAGTAGCAGTTTAAATCATGGTCAAATTCATTTTTGACGTGACTCCTGAGGCTTCCCAAGATCTGAACTATTTCTTTGTAAATCTGGCAGTTTAACCACACTCATAAATCACTTTCAAAGCATATTATTTCTTAATTTTACTGCATTAGAGAACGTTTGGCCTACACAGTGAACTGTTTGTAGCAGTTATGTGAACAAAGTTGCACATTTAGTCACACAATGTGGAAAAACAGCCAGTGGGGGAGGCAGAGAAGGGGCGGCGCCTCATTCTTTCATGGGTCCTGCTTCTGCCCTTTCCCCCCTAAGCAAACTCGATTCACAGTGTTCAGATTTGGCCCCTGTAATCTCAAAGGCCAAAAATCACAATCTGGTATTGAGGCTTTTCTGAATACAAGAAGAAAATATTATTTGCAATTTAATCTTTTTCCAAAACATCCCATGACTAAAAATTAGCATGAGTGCAGAAATCAGAGTTTCTTTTTTTTTTTTTTTTTAAACATTATACTGAACTGAAACAGATTTTTCAGGGGGAAAAAACTGTGGCTTGTTGTAATATAGCTCTTGGTTGTTTTCTAATTATCCAGAGGTCCCATATCTCAACCTTGGGTTTTCACAGCCCCTCTAATGATGAGATAATATTCTTTGGACATACGTAACAAGCCCCCAGATTTCACTCCCTGGTTTTCTCCATTTTACTATGGGGCAGAAGTGGACTGACTCCAATGACAAATTCCAGGATCTAAACAACGGCCTTGATTTCCAGATTCACCAAGGGACTTGGAGGAAGATTAAGAAGTTGAGTCCAAGGTCACCCAAATGAAAGGGCTTACGGGCTGACTTTTGCGCCAGGCTTCCCCTTCTTGATTTGGGCTCATGTAGGGGCCTTCCCTGCCCCACTGTTGTCCCCTTGGGGACGCTGCGCCACTGCCTTCTGTTCACATCCGTGGAAAGGCCTGTGCAGTGCCTGGAAAGACTCCCAAACTCAGGGGCCCAGCCTCCATGAACAGGAGGTCCTCTTTCTCCTCTTAACTTCCCTTCTTTGAGGTATTTTACTTTCATCAGGAAGCAGAGGCTTAGTAAAACCTTAGAAACATTGAAGTATAAACCCCAGAAAACTCAGTTACGTCACCAGGAATATAGGGACAATACCTCTTCTATGAACTGAATTATGCTCCCCAAAATTCATATGCTGACGCACTAACCCCCAGTCTGACTGCACCTGGAGATTGGGTCCTTGGCAGGTAATTAAGGGTAAATTGAGGACATAAGGGTGGGGCCCTGACCCAATAGGACTGGAGCCTTATAAAAAGAGGATGCTCTATCGGTCAGTCAGTCACTCTCGTGTGTGTGCAGGCTTGTGCTCTCTCTCTTCCCATCATGGGAGGACACGGGGAGGGGTGGCCGTCCGCAAGCTGGGAAGAGGGCTCTCAGCAGAAACTGACCATGCGGTCCCTGTGGTGGACCTTCCAGGCTCCAGAATGGTGAGAAAACAAAGCTCTGTTTCAGCTACCCAGCCGACGGAGTCTCAATATGGCAGCCCCCAGACAACAAATACAACCCCCAACTCAAGCCAAAATGGCCTTCCTCATGTTCACTCACACAACAGGAAGACACAGCAGTGACTCCACACTGGGCTCTTTGGCAATGCCACAGCTTAGAACACGAGCTACATACCAGAGAGCGTGAGCTCCTCATACACACTGTCTCAGTTCATCCTCGCAACAGATGTGAAAGCAGGTCTGATGTTCCTCGTATCAACAATGGAGAAACAGATGGCAGAAGGCAGCAGCGCAGTCTTTAAGACCAACCTAGATACAATCCCAAACCTTGGAGGGAGATGGCCCTCAAATGGAGGAGCAAATCTGATGATAGCACATGAACACAGGAAGAATCACAGGTTTGCCAGCGAATAAAACAGCCATGATAAATTCAGATTTTCAACCTCCCCTAAAGAACAGCTGGAGGCAACTTCTTGAATCACATCAAGAACAAAAATAAAGGCTGGGTGGTGGGAGGGAATGAATTAAAATGGGCCTAATAAAACATGGCAGAGGTCACGAAGCCAGACAGCCTCTGTGACAATTCCGATGCCAACAACAACAAATAAACAAACAAAGGACTCACTTCTAAATTTCACTCTTGAGTTAAAAGCTTCATGAGATGGAAGCCCCACTTTAAAATTCCCCACTCTAAAAGAGAAAAATAAAGATACAGCTTTGGAGCCTAGACAGAGAGCATTCGTTGCCTGTTGAAAAGAAATAGCGAGTTCTAATTCAGGTAATGTAGCTCAAAATTTACTGCCATATTTTAAAATGCACATGAAAAATAAAATTATCCTAAAATGTCCTTGGTGAAAAGGCTGAATGTAATTGCTATCACTGACAACAGCACTGAACTTCGCTAAATTAACATCAAAGGGAGCCCCAATTACAGAGCATCTGTGCATTATTGATGGCGCCCTGTCTGTTAATCTAAGACACTCCTCTGTAAGGAACAGAAAAGCAAATAAAAGAGCTAATTGTACCATCAGCCTTCAAGGACCCCAAGGTTAGACTTGCCCCTTCATGTTGGTGAAACACCACTTTGCCTGGTCAGAGGGACAGTGATGGTGCATTCAGAGTCAGAGAGTGAACACGGGCCCCGAAAGCCAGCCACGGTGACCACAGGTAGACAAAAACAATGAGGAGGCCAAACACTCCCTCGAGACGTGGAGCTTCCTCATAAACAAGACCCAGTGGCTATGTGGGAACTGGATGTTCCCGGAGAGCTTGACAGGGAGAAATAGTCAGGGATCAGTGGACATGTATTAGGACTCGTCTCCCTTATAACAAGAAACAGCTTGTTTTCATTCCTCGAGGAACCATCGGGGGCAAAGTACACCTCTGGGGTCATTTTTTTTTAAGAAGAAGCAGCTCTCCTCTGAGCACTGGGCTCCTCGCTGAGCCTACTGTGTAGGGAAGGTACCACTGCAGAAGTTCCCACTAATTCTGGTAATTACTTGTGTACACCAGCTTGGCACTCACTTGGATGAGACCCTGAAAAGTATCTATCAGCCACATTCAGGCAAACAGATCAAATTCCTATTTCAGTCGAATTCTGTGAAGACTTCTCCCTCTGATCACGTTGGATAACCAGAGGCTTTCCTTCTGCTTTGTTCTATCCACAATTTTGCTTCTTAGGCCTTTGGGGACAATGAAAAGAACAAGTAAATGGTAAGTATCTGACGTGCCTTTCATCACTAAGCTTACATGAGTCTTTTTATATATATATTCTTCAAGTTCGCTCTTTTGGTCCACTGTTAGAGGCTGAATTGTGCCCCTCCAATTTCTATGTTGACGTCTAACCCCCAGGACTCAGCATATGACTATGCTTGGATACAAGGCCCTTAAAGAGGTCTCACTGCCAGTGAGACCAGTGTGTAGGCCCTGATCTAATATGATGTGTCCTTGTGGGAGGAGGATGGCTGGACACACAAACAGCCGGGGGGTGTGTGCACACCAAGGTGACCACGTGGAGGCACAGCAAGAAGGCAGCTACCTGCAAGCCAAAGTGTGAGTCCTCAGAAGAAACCAATCTCACCAACACCTTCATCTTGAGGTTGGAGCATCGAAGGCTGTTAGAAAAGGAATGTCTGCTGTTTAAAACCACCCAGTCCATGGTATTTGGTGATAGCAGTCCTGGCAAGCTAGTACATCTGCTATTAGGTGCAGGCAGTTTGGAAATAACCAGAACTCAAGAGCAGATGTTGAGACTATGCCGTCTTCATGTGTTCTTCCCCTCTTAGCCACAGAGCTGCAATTCATACATATAATCAAAGTGAACTTCAGAACCAAACCTCAGAACCATGTTCATGATCTTTCCCTAGTCAGCCATCCATCCCATAGGCCTCCCTACCTTCTAGGATTCCTGTCTGCCTGAAGGGTTAGTCCCTACCATCTGATGCCGCCATGGGTCCCAGAAGAGACTTTTCAAGCAAGGCAGGGGTTCACGTAGCCACAGAGGTCAGAAGGGTAGAGAACAAGGCCCCTGGAACTGACTGATGGTGGAAACACTGGGGTCATCACGATCTTCCCCTGAGACCTCAGTCACTGGCCTCTTCCTCTGTTCTAGCCAAGCTAGTCCTGTACTTCCATCCCACTCCTTCTCATCACTGGCCTGGAATTGTCAGGCTCAAAGCAAAGATCTGTGTGTGGGGGCGGGGGGGCAGTGGTGGCAGAGAGCAGGGCAGGTCAAGTAGAATAACACCTGTTAAGGATAAGGGTCCACCCCAAGTGACCAATGTACCTGCCGCAGCAGACCAGTTCCCTGCCAAGATCTGAGATTCATGCAGGACACAGGGTGATGTGAGTTTAAATATGGGTGATTTGAAATCAGCACCCCAACTTTATTCTCTGAGAACCCAGTTTCTTAAGAAAGCATGTTTATTTTCCTCTTCTCTTTCTCAACAAGCTTAATTTTTTAAAAACTAAATTGCCAAAGGAAAATACCAAAAATTATCTTTTAAAGTGGCTCAAGAAAATGTCAGGCTGGAAATGTACAGATTACAGACCTAATCAGCTATTAAAGGCCCCATCACAGTCATTATCAAAGATCACACAAATGAGGATTTCTCATAGCTCAATTAAGAAGGCTTAAACTCATTCCTTAAAACAAAGGCAGCTGACACCATAGGGGACAGTGTCTCATTGGTAAGAATATGTCAAAGAGCTTTTTCAAATGCCAGAGACTGCCAGATGAGTGACCACTGGGTCTCTGACAGCCATCAGCTCTCTTCTCATCGCAGCATCTAAGCTGCTCACTACCACCCAGACACCTCCCTGCAGTCAGGGGAGGGCTCCGGGCGTGGCCCATGTGGCCGTCTGGACACCAGCACTGGTCTGAGTGCTCTGAATGTGGGGTGGCCTCCGGAGAGCAGCTGCCTCTGCACAGATTTCCAAAACACCTGCTGTGCACAGGGAACTAGTGCCCCTCCCCAGACACCCAGGGATCCAAACACAAACTCACCCTTACTGTCCTCCCACTTGGAACCCCACCGAGGCTCCTCCTCTTCCTCAAGTTGCAAGCCTGGCCTAACTAACAAAGCCCTCCACCACCTGGTTCCTACTATTCTTTGCCTAGCTGGCGCATTTTACCAAAATGGGTTGGAGGGAATGGTCACAAGGTCACAACTGAAAATTACCAAGTTACCTCTGGCTCCCTTCCATGTCCTGGTCTTCTCCTTAACTCCTACTTCTCATCATATCACCACGTCTGGAGGATGAAATTTAAGGTATACAGGAAAAAGGGCATGAGCTCAGGGGTCTATGCAGGCCTGAGGAAGAACCTGATTCCACAGTGCTCTGTAATTTTAAGTGATATACGTAAGTTCTCTGATCATCATTTGCAGATTCAAGTTCAAGGAGAAGTTTAAAGACAATATTGTTAAGTCAATAGTACATATCAAATATACAGTGGATGCTTAATACCCGCTAGGTGTTGTTCTGAATCACATATCAGCAAAGCGTCATTGCAACTAATAATGCACCTCTAGGCCAGTCGACTCTGAGGCTGGCCTTCCATCCTAATGAGTGAAACAACCAGAAAGCTTACTAAAGCCCGTGCTGTGATATGCAAAACCGCTATGAACTTCACTACCGTACGCTGTGTCTCAGTAAAGAGCCCTGGTTCGACAGGACAGGGAAAGGCCAGAGGATAGAATGTGAGCACAGATGGCCTAACCCTTGGTCAGGTTTCTGCAATAGCACTGTTGCTCATAGTCCCAGTGGCTTATGACCAGCGTGTCTTTCTCGTGCAGATGTCTGTAGGTGGCTGGGGCAGTTCTGCTTCATGTTCAGTGTGTGTCTGCTCAATGTGTGTCTCATGGGATTTCCACAGCAACTGGCAAGTGAGCAAGAGGGGTGAGTGGAGACACACGGTACCTCACGAGTCTTGGCCTAGAGTTTGTACGCTGTCACTGCCATACACATCCCATTGGCCTAAGTGCCATCCGCCCAAGTGCAAAGTCAACAGGATGGAGAAGTATACCCCTCTCTATGGAAGAGGTATGCCCTTGCCATAGCTTCTCTGTGGGAAGCTATAGCAAGGGCAAAGATAGAACAATCTTAGATAAGTGAAGAAAACTACCCCACTTCTCTATAATGGGTAGGATCCAGAGGCTGCATGCTAGCAACACTTATTCCCCCCAACACTGCAACTTACTTCTAAGATCCTCTAGGCATATGTTTGTCCAAATATCTTTGGACAAAAGCCAGCATGCTGGAGGACACAGAGGGGAAGAATGTGGAGGTGGGCCATCAGGGTACAAGGAAAGCCAGTAACTCTAACAGACATTCAATGATCTCTCCCCAGGCATTGGACTTAATAGAGAATGATGCCTACTGTGTGCGAAGCACCTGACTGGCCAGGCCACAGGGACATCTGGACATGGTTCTGAGGGTGCGACCACCATCTACAGTTCTATTTCACTTCCCTTTTACTGTGAATTTCATTCCTCTAGCTACAGAGCTTTGCTAGGGTGCTGGAGACACAGCTTCACTGTGACAGTCTACCTCTGATTTCAGAGAGTTGTTATCCGAAAGCAAAGCCATAGAAAGCTCCCAACCTTGCTTCTAAAAAGCAATACTCTGAAAGCATTTATTTGAGACACAGGATGCCATGGTGCTAAAAATGAGGAAAAAAACCCACAACATCTTTAAGTGATCCCCTATCAAATGAACATGGCAAACTGAAATCAGAAAAAAGAATAAAAACAAATAAACTGAAAATTGTTGGCTTCTGAAGTTGCTTCTAGACACACCCCCCAAACATCTTTCAAAAAAGAAATTAAGTAAAAAATTTTCCTCCTTTCAAGATTAACTATAAAGTTACTGGAAAGAGAATCTGAATACGTCTCAGGATAAGAAACATCTGTGTGAAAACAGAAATGAACCATAAAACACTAACACATTCAGGTAGTTAGAAATATCTAGAAAAATCAACTGACATTTTTCATTTTATTCTGTTTGGCACAGTAGAGAACTTTTAATGTACATGGGCTTATTGTCTCCTTAATTGCATGTTCATACAGTTTACCAAATTTATTTATAGGCATACCCCTGGCTTTATGAAAAATACATAGCTTTAAAAATATTGAGCATGGAACAAATGTTACTAACTAGAAGCCATCGAGAGGTAGTTTCGGATAACCTTTCACATGTTCACAATTGGTTACATAGGAGCAGAGAACATATAAAGGACAAACACACTGGGCTTTAGAACAAGGTAGCAGTTAGTGAAGAGCTAGGCTAGGCATGGAAACCAATCAGTAAGCCAAACAAGCCATGAGGCAGGGCTCCTTTAAAAAGGAGCACAGACCTAAAGCACAAGAGCCTCGAGACTGAGAAAAATCTCACTTTAATAGCTCATAGACTTGTGGCGTACCCCAACATGTTTTTTGGGAGAAGCTACCTTTTTTCCCCTACAAGCTCTAACATGAGCAGGTGGGTTCTAAAGAGAAGGACTCAGAGAACATGTAAGCAGTGACAGGGAGCTCAGATCGCACCCCCGCCCGCATCCTAAGAGTGGAGCTCCATGGAGGAGACGTGATCCCAAGGACCACGGTGGCCACAGATTCTGCCATCAGAAATAGTCGCAGGGTAAAATCCTTTGGAAAAACAGATATGCAAACCAGAATCCCTCTTTTTCGCCAATGTACGGATCCAAGTTATTATATTTTCTTGAGGCAAGTGTCCTTTCCCTGCTTTTGCAGAGGACCATATTGAGGCAATAAAAAAATGAACCTCCTTCCGTGATGGATTTTCCAACATGCCGTGTTCACAGTTTACTGATTTGATGGTACTGGCTGAGCCTCTGTGATACCCCAGGCCTGGAGACACAGAAGCAAAGAAAGTCAAGTCCCTGCCCTCAAGACCTGACACCCCAAGGGGTACGCAGCTGCCTCGTCCCAACAAAGAGCGGGCTTCCAGATGCTTCTACTCCTAATATGCTTTTTTTCTTCATGGAAATTCCAAACCAGACACAGATGGAAGAAGCTAAAGGTACCCAAGAAAGTTTGGGCCCAACTCCAGGTGTCAAGAGCAGGACTGTGTCCTCTAACCAGGGAAGGAGGTGGTCATTGGACCCAAAGAGCTTTCAAATTTCAGTTTAAGGACAAGAATATAAAAGATTTCCAAAGCTACACATTTATTCCTTTACACATCTCCCTCTCCCTCCTTTCAACTCTTCCCCTTCGTCTCTCTCTCCCTCACACACACACACACACACACACACACACATTCTTACAGCATCCCCCCAACCCCAAGAGAAGTACCCCTCAACACACATACCAATAAACGCATCTATACAAAAGTACACAAATACACAAGCTATACACCCTAGGAAACCTACATGAAGACATGGACGCCATATTTTCAAAACTCACCAATAAACCTATGACCCTATCTTGCCTATAAGAGACTGGCCATGACTACAAGCAAAAACACACGTGTAAAAACACTTTCTAACAGACGCTGAGCTTCTCAGTCCAGCTGCCCTGGTAGCTGCTATTGCTTCTATAAAGATTCCAAAGAGTAAACCATTGGTAGCCCACTTCCTATACATGCCTGTAAACAAGAGGGCTCAGTTTTAAATAATTATGTCAAAAAAATTGACAACTGTGCTCTTTGCCAGAACAGGGATGAATAATTACAATGCCAGGAAATAATTAAGCAATTCTGACTGTCGATTCTTGCACTGTCTCTCTGATGTTAGGGCTGCATGCCTATCATGCACGCCCTCCTGGACAGGCCTCCACACTGCTTTGATCTACGTTTCTTGGAGCAGTCAGTGGTGGGGCGGGTCAGAGTCTCGTCATTATAGAAGATGTTCTTGGGGGGCTATTACCTCCTCTATGTCCAACTGGGGTACTCTCTGCATTGACAATGCCATGATCTAATGGCCAATATTTTTCAGAGTATGTATTTTCTTTAACATTTCAGGAAATGAGCAAAGCCTAGCTGTTGGAGGACCATTCACTACACACACACACAGAAAGCAAGACTAAAAGAACCACTGTAGCATAAACTATCAGTTCCTAAAGAACGACAGCATCTTTCTGTAGAACAATCAGAACTCAGACAGAAGGCAGCTTTTAAACAACAAAAGCCAAAAGGCAGCCATGAAGGAGAAACGCGTCATTGTGCGAGACACTGAGAACTGACTCGCACTTCAAGCGCCGGGCCTGCCAGGTACCGTATCAAGCCTTTGTGACTTGACGGGGTTTATGAGTTGCTGGATGATTCTGCATTTGTATCAGCCGAGAACACCCAGACTGCCCATTCCCTACCTCCAAGGCAAGGGCTGTGATTGGAGAGGCATTTTCCATTCTCCCAAATACTTTATGTCAGGAATAAAATGAAAACAGCTCCCCAAATCACGGCCCCCTTGATCATCCATCAGAGCATTCTGCTGAATAAGCAAAACAGACTGCCACCGCTTCCGAAAGGACAGAAGCCAACTTGAGATTCTGAGTCCGTGATGAAAAATAGGTCTTCACCAAGCGTGCTCAGCGCAGCGTCGGCAATTCACCAAGAGGAAATTGCTCTCCACTTAGGAGCTGACTCTGAGTGTACACATACCTCCCAGAACATACATATGTATATATACACAGAGATGGAACGCATATACACACACCTGCAAGGAACAAACACTTGTCTGTACATACTGTGAGCAGGCGAGAACCAGCCTTTCTAACACCAATTTATTAATTCAGCAAGGAGCTCATTTGGCTTCTTTCTATCTGAAAGAAAAGTAAAAGCGCATCTCTCTGCAAAAAACCAGACAAAAGGGAATTGTCTGCCATTCACAAGAGGCACGAGAGTCAGATACGAAGCTGGCAACACAGAGAACTCCTCCAGTACACTTAAAGGGTCACGGGGTAAATAGAGCACTACACAGGAGGGCCCAGACGGCTGAGTTATCATCCCAATTCTGCCTGCAAGGGGCTTTGGGGCCTTTGGGAACTACATCCTCTCCCTGTTCCTGCACCCATAGATGAAAGCACAGACCAGAGAGTTTTGCAGCCCTCCCTTCTCCAGTTTGAAAATCATGGGACTCTACAAAAGGATAACCACCAAAATGACTCTTGATGCTTTGTCAGAGTATTTTTATCTTTCTCCAAATATTGATAATTAATGGATATTTCAAAGCTTAACACAGTTAGTAAAGATGTGTTAGTAAAGAGTCAATCACACAAACAAGCTGATTCTGTAAGTGATCAGAAACTGACTGGGAGCTCTGAAGAGCATTTCTGTCAATGGTGCTAATGACTCAGAGAATCAGCCACTGCTGGATTTTAGGGAGCCCGTCCCTGCTTTCAAAGGCAGGGGACGCCTTCAGTTCTCCCCCATATCTACTCCAGCAGAACAGTCCTGCTTTTACCTGTTTTCTTCACTTAGGCCTTCCTTGGAGGTTCCGTTTGGACAGAGAGAGGCACAGAGGGAATGGTGAGCTCAGTGTTCCAGGAATAAGAGATGAAAGAATGTGGGGTCTGCAGATAGACACATGGGTGAAGCTTGGATTTTCGCAATTATGAGCTCTTGACTTGGGTAGCCCAAACAGCATCCCTAGGTCTGAGTTACTGCATCTGTGCAGTAAGTCAATGCCCCCTTCCTTCCACATTTGAAGGTTATGTGAGGATGCAGACACCTGGGCACAAAAGAACTTTAGAACAGTAGTGGGCATCATTGACACCCCATTCCAATATGACGGGTATTCTTTATGACCTCTCCAGATTTCCAGTGACAGCAGAGAGCTTCCATGTCAAAGACAATGAAAGCAGGAGAAACAGTATCTATGCTATAAAATGCACGCATCCACAATGGTGAGAAATGCAGGATGCGTGGGAACTCAAAATATTATAAACACTCCATTTGTTGTATTTCGGTTTGGTGATACTGGCCGTCTCTAGAATCTTTTAACCGAAAAAAAAAAAAAAAAGGAAGCCAAGAAATAAATTGTTTCATTTGAACAAAATCACAAAAGCTGGAATAACTAAAGGCAGTCATGAGCAATACATCAAATCAGTGTCTCCATAAGGAAAACCGTTAACACTTTAATAGCTACGAAACGAATCACTCAATTAATTTCCCACATGCTGAAACAGGTAACAATACATTTATCTGCCAGTATTCTACTCTCCATATCATATATTTCCACAACTGTTAGCAATTTTATTCAGCATAACGGGAAATAAGTTGCACCTCATGGATTCAGGGAGAGAAAGTGGCCTGAGGTCTGCTGCCAGCTGAGCAACTTGATGGAAGAGGTTTCATTTTTCTGTTTTGGTTCTGTTTGTTTTTTCCTCTTTCCCTCTTAATCATTTCCAATGCACGTGCAGAGTGCTCCAAGTCCATCAGTGAGGACAAATGAGACCTCAAGGATCTCTGGGCCAAAGATTTCAACACACAGACTAGGATCCCACAGGAAGTGACTGCAGCTCCACAGAGCTCCAGGACATGCTGGACCTCCAAAGGAGTCATGAAGTCCATTCCCCAGCCTCAGGCTTCACTGAAGGATCCTAGCTCCTCCCAAGCCCATGTCCTTAATAATCTCCTTGTGTGTGAATCCAAGACCCCAAGCCAAATCCCCCTTGCCTCATCAGTGCTGTCATTAACATGACACCACGTTCAATCCCCTGGCCTCGAAGCAGACTCAGCTGGTGAAACAAAGGTTAGTAAACAGCATTCGCCTGGGCTCTGGAGAGCCAAATGAAGGACGCACACACCAGTCTCAGACCGCATTGTCAGAGAAATTGCCTTCCATGCAAACAGTATTTCCAAGTGCTATTGAGCCCTCACCTGTGAACGAGAGGCAAGCACTCTCCCCCAGCTACCCCTTGGCCCTGAGAAAGAAGAGCCCCCGCTGAGACACTAGAGGAACCCTGCCTTCCTGAGAAACAGTAATGTCCAATGCTCTCCTGTTTCTCCTTCCTCAGCTCCAGAGTCTGCAGAGGTCTCACCTTGGAAATGAAACACTTTCAAGGAGGCCTGAAATCCTCCTTGCTTCGAAATTCTCCTTGATGCTGGGAACATCACCAGAGGCTGTGCGTGATGCTGCTGTATTGGTACAAGAGCCATCTGTCTGAAATCACCTTACCAATCACTTTGTAATACCAACAATGTCCCCCTAGAGTCCCAGGAAGACCCAGCTTATACCAAATTCTACTTCTTGTTTGGCCAAAGGTGTATCCATGGATGAAATCCTGGTGCATTCTGAACACACAGGAGGACTTCCTCCAGCCTTGAAGAGTGCCCAGCAGGTGAGGCATAAATGCTCACAAAGAACAAGAGAGTAGAGGGCTTACCTTGGGCTTCACCACCTTCATGAACGCCCCTCTGACCAAAGCTTCCTCTCGTTCTTGTTTGGTTACTTTCCGAGCATCCAGAAACTTCAAATTGGGCAGCTTGTGCAGAACAAAGCATCTGGAAGAGAACAGTCAGAGACAGCTCAGGAAGACTGGGGTGATGGACTCAAAGGTTCATGCAATTTATCTGATGTTCAGGAAACTATATCACTAAGTCTTCAGAAGTGTAGACCTTGGGTGCTGCTTCTCCCCTCTTCTTTCACAATGAATAATCCCTCTTCAGGGAAACTCAAATGGTTCTGTTTCATACATACACTAATTCAAAACATACACTAATGGCTGATCTTAACTCAAAGGTATACTCACAAATGCACACCTGGATTCACCAATAAGATCCTATCCATGTATTTACCTTTTCCCATTCTGGAAAATGGACCCCCAAATTTTTCATACACAAGAAATTCTCACAGAAAATAATCTACAACCTGATCATACCATTCATGTTACTGTCACTCTTATGGGTCACCTGTATTATTCTCATCTCTGAGAGAACAAAAAAATCTTCATTTTGAAGCTGAGACAAGAGACTTTAATTTGCCATCAGGACAATGATAATAACCTGGACAACTCTGGGATAGAAGTAAGAACATACATAGCTGAGAAACTGCTTCCTTGAGGAGTCAGAGAGACGTGCTGAGGACTTTTTTCTCATCATCACTGAGTTACTTCTGCACTGGCACTATGAAGATTATCTCCATCAAGGAGAAACAAGGGGAGTTGGTTTCTAGTGGACATTAACAGCAAAATATGCCATATGGTCTCCCTGCAAAGAGTCTTTGGGATCCATTACCATCTTTAAGGATAACTGAATGACTGACTACTTGTGTGATGAACTATCTTTAAGCAGGTATATGGAGTTGACAAGAAGACTCACATGGTCAGAAGATAGGTACATAAACATATAAATAATGATACAAAAGGTATAGACACCTGCCTCTAGCTCTCCTTCCTCAGGGACAGTCACCGACCCAGATGCTTTCCATCAAGCCCCCATACTCCTCCAATCAAAGGAGCAATTGTTTAGACCCTTTCCTGGTTAGGAAGAAAAGGTGGGTATCCAATGTCAAGCGTGGTAAGTCACATTATCTACACGGGAATCTGACTTTTTCTCCCTGTATCCAGCATCCTCAGTATTCACTTATCTTTCCAAATCCCAACTCTCAAGATGTTTTCTTCTGCATCCCCAGCCCACATTGCTTTCTCCCTTCTCGATACTCCAAGGAGGCATTTTCAGCACCCTATCGTCTAACACTGTATTATTTTCTTTTTTTTTTTTTAATTTTAAAATCTTTAATTCTTACATGCGTTCCCAAACATGAACCCCCCTCCCACCTCCCTCCCCATAACATCTCTCTGGGTCATCCCCATGCACCAGCCCCAAGCATGCTGTATCCTGCGTCAGACATAGACTGGTGATTCAATTCTTACATGATAGTATACATGTTAGAATGCCATTCTCCCAAATCATCCCACCCTCTCCCTCTCCCTCTGAGTCCAAAAGTCCGTTATACACATCTGTGTCTGTTTTCCTGTCTTGCATACAGGGTCGTCGTTGCCATCTTTCTGAATTCCATATAAATGTGTTAGTATACTGTATTGGTGTTTTTCTTTCTGGCTTACTTCACTCTGTATAATCGGCTCCAGTTTCATCCATCTCATCAGAACTGATTCAAATGAATTCTTTTTAATGGCGGAGTAATACTCCATTGCTAACACCGTATTATTTTCTAATTGTCCTTCAGTTTAATGTCCTCACCAAAACTATAAGCTTCTTGAACACAGGGACCAATTTTTCTTTCTCACTCTCAAACCATTTTGGAAAGAAGCATTAGAATGGACACTATAAAATACCAGTTCATTTCAGCTGCACAAATGTTTCTTAAGCACCTACTTCATGCCAGGGCTAGGTATACAGAGGTGATTACAACATGGTTCCTGCTCTTTCATTTCAGTTCAGTCACTTAACTGTGTCCAACTTTTTGCAACCCCATGGACTGCAGCATTCCAGGCTTCCCTGTCCATTACAATTCCTGGAACTCGCTCAAACTCATGTCCATCGAGTCAGTGATGCCATACAACCATCTCATCCTCTGCTGTCCCCTTCTCTTCTTGCCCTCAATCTTCCCAGCATCAAAGTCTTCAAATGAGCCAGTTCTTTGTATCAGGTGGCCAAAGTATTAGAGCTTCAGCTTCAGCATCCATCCTTCCAATGAATATTTAGGACTGATTTCCTTTAGGATAGACTGGTTGGATCTCCTTGTAATCTAAGGGACTCTCAAGAGTCTTCTCCAACATCACAGTTCAAAACCATCAATTCTTCAGTGCTCAGCTTTCTTTATGGTCCAGCTCTCATATCCATACATGCTTACTGGAAAAACCATAGCTTTGACTAGAAGGACCTTAGTCAGCAAAGTAATGTCTCTGCTTTTTAATATGCTGTCTATGTTGGTCATAGCTTTTCTTCCAAGGAGTAAGTGTCTTTTAATTTCATGGCTGCAGTCACCATCTGCAGTGATTTTTGGAGCCCAAGAAAATGAAGTCTTTCACTGTTTTCATTGTTTCCCCATCTACTTGCCATGAAGTGATGGGACCAGATGCCATGATCTTTGTTTTCTCAATGTTGCGCTTTAAGCCAACTTTTTCACTCTCCTCTTTCACTTTCATTAAGAGACTCTTTAGTTCCTCTTCACTTTCTGCCATAAGGGTGGTGTCATCTGCATATCTGAGGTTATTGATATTTCTCCCCTGGCAATCTTGATTCCAGCTTGTGCTTCATCCAGCCCGGCATTTCACATGATGTACTCTGCATATAAGTTAAATAAGCAGGGTGACAATATACAGCCTTGATATACTCCTTTTCCTATTTGGAGCCAGTCCATTGCTCCTTGTCCAGTTCTAACTGTTGCCTCTTGACCTGCATACAGATTCCTCAGGAGCAGGTAAGATGGTCTGGTATCCCCATTTCTTGAAGAATTTTCCACAGTTTGTTGTGATCTACACAGTCAAAGGCTTTAGTATAGTCAATGAAGCAAAAGTAGATGTTTTTCTGGAATTCTCTGCTTTTTCTATGATCCAACGGATGTTGGCAATTTAAGGGATTCTAATATAATGGGGAAGATGAGTTCAAAGACAGAAATTAGAAATTGGCACAGCTAAGCACCGAGTTTGAGGTTATGCACAAAGTAGCTTTGCAAAGACAAAGAAAGAAGAACAAGAAATCTTAAGAAAGCTTCAAAGAAACAAGCCGTAAAGCAGTTCCCAAACACTAAGTTTTTTTCTCAGTGCAAACGTTACTTGAGGTGTGAGCAGGCCTCCCTCGTCAGTGGAGCCTTAGGTCCACAAGGCCAGCACCCCCAGTTCATAGGATGGTCTCACATCATCAAAGGGCCTCACACATGCTTGTCCTTGTGACTCGGTTGATCACTCAAATGCCAAACAGCTCAGAGGTTTCTAGTCACAGCCTTCCTATGACTAAAAGTCAAAAATACTCTAAATTCTTTCGTGGTATCCTTTTCCTGCTCAGAAATTTCCACACCAACATCTGAGGTCCTGGAAATTTGACTACCTACTTCCAGCTCTCTCCCTGGCCTCAAGCTGCTCATTATCTTCTCTCTTACTTCTCCCTAAGCCTCTTCTTTCCCTCTCTGAATGCCACCTAAGCTTACTCTAAACGAGGCAAGTTCTGCAAAGGCCTCAATACCTTTCTATCCTCCAGAAGAACTCCCACTGGCCTCAGTCAGTGTCAGAGAAAACTTCCATCTTCTGCTTGTAGCAGCAAAGTCTTGATGACAACAGATTCTTTCAAATAAAGACACGTACAGGCAGAAACAATATGTCAGGAGTGACGCTCAAAGGAGTAAAGACACCCACTAAGTGTAGGGTGGGAAAAGATGAATATTCAGGTGAAGAAAAATCAGTATTAGAAAATCAGCCAATGTTTAATGATGGAATGAAAGATGTCTTCACGGGGCTGGCAGGAACCATGGTGACAACAGACAGCAGGTTGTCATTTCGCCCCACTTTGGATCACAGCCCTGAAATCAAAGGAGAGAGAGAGAAGCGCTAGCTTTTAAGCTAGTTAAAAAATTTTAGATGACAAAGAGCTACTGTTTTCAGAGCACTCTTCTTTCAACACCAAAGAAACATCCAGGAAACAGGCTGCCAGCTCCCCTGAAACTAGGGGTGACCTGACTCCCACCCAGTTGGTCAGCCTGGATTTCCAGGTGGTTGGTGCCTAAAGATGTCTGAGAGACACTAGGAAGGCTTGTTCCAAATAGTTTAGTATGAGACTCAGCTCAGGACTCACAGTATGTCCCTTAGGAGATGTCTTCTTTCATTTATTTACACATTCACCCACCCTGCCAAGAGCTGAGCTGGGTGCTAAGAATAGGCGATGCACAGAATAGACAAGGTCCCTGCTCTCAACGGACTTACATTCTAGCTCAGTGGGTCCCAGACTTGAGGAGGTGACAGAATCCCCCAGAAGCCTTGTTGAAACACAAATCACAGAGTCCCTCCCTAGAGTTTCTGATTCACTGCATCTGGAATGAAGTTTCAAGTTTACATCCTAATAAGCTTCCAGATAAGGCTGATATGCCGCTAGGCCTGCTGAGAATCACTGTCCATGTACGTAAACACCACAAGGATGAATAGTTTTGGAATTATGAAGTTGACAAGGTGGCCAAGTGTATCCTTCCCAGTTCAGCAAATGGTCTGTCCTGCCCCCAGTGTCTATGGTCCCCAGCGCCCAGACAGAAGCCATATCCACCAGACCTTATTTCTTGCCCCTTGGTGGTGTGGAACCAGCTCTAAACCAGCTCTGCCAATGCTTAGTCAGTGAGCTTTCTGCCTGCCTGTCCCATTCTGGTCTTGGGAGATCTATTTCCCTTTGTTCTAGGTCATGTCAGGGTGTCAAAAGCTGCAGCTTCAATCCTGAGTATAATACAAGTTTGCCATAAAAATATAAGAGAGGATTCCCGAAGCCACAGAATGAAGGCTTTTACAATATCAATTCAACCCTTGTAAATTTAATCCAGGGTTATTTGTTGCACCAAAATCTCTTTACTGTGATGTATCACTTAGTTACCAGGGTTATCACAGCCGTATCCTAAAGTTGCATAGTACATAAAACATTTCAGTTAACAATGCGGGAAGGTTAACTCCCCCAGATAACCTGCAATCACCAGGGCTAGTCCAGATGACATGCCTCTGTCAGCTTCCACGAGCTATTGATGGTTCAATCAGTTTGTTTTGAAGGTAAAGTACAACAAAAGGGCAGTAAACTTATTCAGACTGTCAACAGGGGCGATCGGGAATGGGGCTTGCAGGTAAGTAATTCTGGGTGTTTTAAAGCTATTATCAAACAGCAATGGTTGAAGGAAGAGACAGCTACTAATAACACAGAAGGCAGCCATCATAAACCACTTTATGGCAGAAACCCCCGTCCATAAATCCTGCGGCACCCGGAGACAGCTTCAGATTTATAAAACTGCTTGTTAAGCCAGGGCACTGCTTAATGAAAAGAGATCCGTCTAAGTTCTAAGGCTCACATCCCCAGCTCCAGAGGGCAATGCCAATTTTCCTGACCTTCCCAAGGTGGTTGGGAGAAAGCCTTAGGGCCGGGAGGGGTGCTGGCTGTGACATGGAGGGTGAGGTTACCCAGAGGAGACCAGGGACCCTGGGAAGGTTTTCAAAGAACCACCGGTCTCTGCACACAGATTCTCGAAAAGTGAGACCCACACACAGCTTTTCAGGTTCTCTCTCTTCATAGAGGAAGTGCCACTTCCTGAAAGAAATCCTCTAAAGAGATGCTTACAACTGGTAGGGGGACAGAAACAACAGCAGACAGCCTTTTTTGGTTTGTTTGGTTTTTGCTCCCAAGTCAGTTTTCTCTACCAAAAGCTCTGGCACTTTTCATCTAGACTTCAAAGGGAAGGGAGGATGCTGTCTCCTGCCCACATCTGCTCCCCCGGGGGATCTGGCTGCTCCCCAGGCCCTCCGCACAACTACAGGCACACTGAGACAGACCTCCTGCATCTGCTCCTGGGGCTGGCTGCCATGTTTCTTCTTCTGAGACTCTACCCAAGACACACCACATTTCCAGGTCTCAAGGGACCTGCAGTCACGGGGACTTTTCCCACCTCCTTCCCGTTACAGCATTCTATGCTTCTTCCTATTGCCTCTTGCTGCCTTCCTGCTCTCATGCATGGGAAATGGGGAGACAAGCTGGGGGTCACCCCCCACTGGGGGCCCCTGAAGGCAACAATAGGTGATCCATGAACTGTTCTCATCCTTTCACAAAGCTTAACAGAAGAGCGTGAACACGCCAACAGAACATCAAGCTTCTTTGCTCTGGATGGCATCAAGCCCATTTGGTAACACTGCTTACCTCATGCTGATCAAAAACCCTGATCAACAGCTAAATGTCTCTGACTAATTTTGAAAAGTTAGCAGTCGCTTAAATGAAGCTTACTGGAGAGACCAAAGCTTTCAAGTGTATGTGTTGGAGGGAAAAACAAGAGGGAGGTCTTCCCAACAAAAAGCATGTGGACTCACGGGGTAGAGGGAAGAGCCCAGACTCTGGGCTCAGCTTTCTCTGTGGCCTTGGCTCAGTTTCTGCTACTTTCTTGAGCCTCAGTTTCTCCGTCTGTGCCGTGAAGGGGCTGGGCTAATGCTGCCCCAGCCTCTTAAGCTTCACTTTGCTTGCTTGATTTCTATGTGTCTCCAAGTTCATCTACAATAAATACATCCATATTTGCCTCTCTTTCGTATTGCTCCAATTTGCTTGTCTCACTACCCCCTCACACCTTCAGGTAAGGGAGGACGGTAAGGAAAAGTCAATAAAGACCACGGAGTAATGAACAAACACCACGAGTGAAGAGATGACAACTCTCGGCCTCTAATGAGCCGAGGTGAGCTCACCTACAGCATTAATGAACGCCTGACAACCAGCCAAGGCCAGCTGATTTCCCTCACAGTTCACCGGCAGCACGTTTGAAGTCTCAGTGCAAATAATACACCCACAGGACAGACCAAGGCCCTCTACAGAGGGGAACCAGCAATTACTCTGTGGGTTTCTGTCACTTTGATCTCTAGGTCGTGACCTTTGCTTTCCTGTGATCTTCAAAGCCCAGATTGCAGATTAGCTGGAGAATGCTCACTGGGTTATGTAAGCCACAAGTTTTACGGCTCCGCTACGGCTGGGAAATGGTGGAAGCCCAGGGCGGCCAGCAGCGGCCGGCCGGTCCCTCCCTCCGGCCCCTTGGCTGAGTGTGACAGACACTGGGCAGGCCTCAGGGCCGCTCCCCGGGAGGGAACAAAGAAAGGGCGTCATGTTTTAAATAATTTCAAGTTGTAAGGAATACAGAGGCGTCTACTGAGGAGGAGGGAGGAAGGAGAGACTCGCCAGAGACTGGAGTGGCAGGAGACAATAAAGGATTCAGTGCCACAAGGATTCAGTGAAGTAGCGCTCGGAGCCCAAGACACCAGCGGCCTTGCTGCTGCCTGAGGTCTAGCACTTGTGTCCCCTGACCTGAACTCCACCAGCTTTCCTTAGCAAGAGGAAAGAACAGACAGACAAAGGAAGACAAGACATAGACCATACTGGGCATCCAAGCTCCCAGACTTGATTCATTGGCCAGTATTCAAGCCCACGGGAGGCCCCAAGGGGATCCTCAGGAAGCTCCCTCGGCTGCCTCACTCTCTTCCCGCCCCAATCCTGAAGGCGGCTGCACCTTCAAGTCCAGCACCGCCACTCAGCGTGAACCTCCATCCAACATTCACGCCAAAACAGCTGCCCAGGGCGTGCACACGGCAGAGCCGCAGCAGGTTTCAGCGCCTGTAACAACATGGCAGTGGGCACATTTCAGCCACGAGCCATGACGAATGGCGTAGGGAAACCCCAGGCTCGGCTTTGCTCCTGTCCCAGCAGGTCCAGGGCACCGCTAAACAACCTGGTAGTATGCTCACATGCAGATTAAATGAGGCTGTTTCACTGTGTGGACGTGTGCCAAGAAAATCCAACTGGGCACACAGGGGGCAAGTGAGGAAGGAAAAGGGGTGCTGTGGGGGGAGGGGAGGAAAGCACCCACAGAAACTGAAGCAGCTCTGGGGTCATTTCCAATAGCTCCATAAATCTGGTCACTTCCCATTTCTGGTCCAGTGGTTGGCCACAACGTGACCTAAAACTGGGCTGACCTCTCTGAAATCAACATCTCTCACGGAAATGAAACAAGAGACATACTTGTTTTGATGTATGGCTGGGTGACATATTATAAATATTACATCACATAACCACAGAGGATGCCAATCAATAAGAACTTTTTGTAGACAGCACTAAATGAACCATGGGTTCTTGCTTCTGAATACACTCCTTTAAGTTTCCTACTACTGCTTAAATGATTAATAGAAGACATATTGTCAGAAAATGTACTTAAAGTGAAAAACAGTAAACTGTAGAAATATCATTCATGTTTTCAGCAATTTTATAGTGAAAATGTCTCATAAATTTGCATAGAGGCCCTCCTATTAGGCTCTCAGTAACAGCTTGAAGGGAGGCCGACTTCATGCTTTGTGGATGAAGGGCCAGGAAAATATTTTACCGAAAGGAAACAAAAGGTGGCTACATTGCTTTGTAGAAACCCAAATGCCACAGGAACTTGGCATTCAGAAGTCTCGTTGTGAAACTCTAAAATTTCTCAGGGACAAATAACACACAAGCCCCAGGATGAAGAAAGGAGGGCTTTTTACAGACCACAGAACAGAAAGGCCTCATCCACCCATTCATCTCATCCAAATGCAAGGGTGATGATGCTTGTTAAACCAGATATTAAAAATTAGTAAAATGAATTAAAAAATTAGAACTTCCATAGAATAGGCCTACAAGTCCACTCACGCAGTCAGTACGTCACCGGGTGGGCCCACACTGAATCCTTCCACTGTTCTTAGTTCCTGTTTCTCTCAGAGGGTGAGCATCTTGCCAGTGTTGTGGATTTTGTAAGGTAATTCTGACCAGATGTGAGTCCAGCTGCACGTGGCCCCTAGAATCCAGCTCTAGGGCAATCTTGACACATATGCAGTAACATACAGCCTTCCCAGCCCCAGCCCCCAACAGCTTCTGGGGTAACAGATCAGAAGTTAGGAGGGTATGATTGAAGGGGACCCAGGCATGCCCAGGAGAAGGATCACTCTTCTAGAATCCAGTCTTTCCTAAAGAATCATGACCCAACAACCAACACTTGGGTGGATTCTGAAGGGGAGATCCTTGCTTTTTAATTGCATTTGTTGATATCCAAGTGGATCTACTTCCAAACAGGCAATGGGCACCCAAGGTGCCCAAAGAGCCCCACATTTCTCTACAAGTATTCAGTTCATCAGAGGGAAGGGTGATTTCAGGCCACCTCCTCTAGACAGATACCAGGCCCATATTCCACAGCCAGCACTACTTTCAGTATTGATAAGGTTTCAAAGGGCAAGAAGATGCTGTCCTGACTTTCAGGAAGCCATTCTCTGGATGCTGACATGAGAAGAGAAATGTGAGAAAGTAAAAGAAATGTGTAAGAAGGAATATACAGAACGGTATGAGTGGTGAAAGAGGACCTGTCACTGCCTGGGAGGACAGTGTCACGGAGCAGCAGAGCCAACAAAGAATTTAAATACTCTTCAGACCAGTCGTTCTTAATTAAGCATCTATGTCACCTATTGCCTATTTTGTTGGATTTGGCACTAGATGAATCAAAATGCCCTGGATGAATCACAAGTAGAGCCTTGGTTAAGGGTCACTGATCGAAAGTGTCCTCCCCATTTAAAAAGTCCCACCAGCAAAATTAGACTCCATATCAGATCTTTTGATCTGGCTCCTTATCCCACAGGTCTGAGTATTTTTTTCCAACGAGACTAGTTATAATAACAACAGTAAAATTAGTATTAGTTTTCTTTTTCTTTTACACCCTTATAAAACTTTCTTTGAGACTGAATAGAGTGGAGTGGGAGATTTTCCTCAGTCTGTTCAGTTCAGTTGCCTCCAACCCTCTGTAACCCCATGAAGTGGGGGTTGCATGCCAGGCCTGTCATCACCAACTCCCGGAGTTCACCCAAACCCATGTGCATTGAGTTGGTGATGCCATCCAGCCATCTCATCCTCTGCCTCCCTTTCTCCTCCTGCCCCCAATCCCTCCCAGCAGCAGGGTCTTTAGTCTGTTGTTCTCATTCTAAAAGAGAGTGCCTACAGTTCAATTCACATATAACTTCATGAAGGGGTAAAGGAATGAACTTGTGTGTGAATGTGTACAAACACACATACGCATGTGTATATACACATATACAATTTATTAGGTGATTTTAAAGAATTAAAACCAGAAATCTGAAGAAAAGAGTCAGAAAACAAGAATTTCCCCCAAAATGTTTGGTTTACTAAACATGATATCTGATAGAACTTTCTTCCACCACCTGACCCTTCTAAGATATATTTTATAATAAGTTACTGCCCAAAGATAAAGTGTTTTAAAACAACCTCTTCATACATGAAACCACCTGTTAAAGGTGCCAAAGTTGATGAGAGTAACTGTTAAAGAAGAAAATTAAGTTCTAAGTGATTAACTTAGAAGATTGATTTATAAATTTTAACTATTCACTTGCTGGAAATTAACTATATTTCTCCTACGAGAAATCACATTCAAATCAATGGTATCAAATCCCAGATAAAAGTCTTCATGAGAAAGATTGATTTATTACAGTTCTTTTAAGATAGGGATAGAACTTTATTCTAAGATGGCTGAAAAATAAGATTCCTTCAAAATTCTTCCCAATAAAGTACAACTGAAATTCTGCTGTACCCTATGTTTCTTTTAAAATATATAATTTTGAAGAGATTTCACTATTTCTTACAGCTTTGCCTTTATACAAAATGCATGCCCTTAAATACACTCCTTCATCACCACACATTTAAAAATCTGAACCCCAACAGGACCAGTTCCTCTCAAACTATTATCCTCTCTCGCCAATCTTCCAAAACTTACTTTCTAGTAGTCTTTCCTACTAAACAGATAGTCAATATCAAAATCAGATTGATTAGATTGATTATATTCTTTGCAGCCAAAGATGGAGAAGCTCTATACAGTCAGCAAAAACAAGACTGGGAGCTGACTGTGGCTCAGACATGAACTCCTTATTGCCAAATTCAGACTTAAATTGAAGAAAGCAGGGAGAACCACTACACCATTCAGGTACGACCTAAATCAAATCCCTTATGTTTATACGGTGGAAGTGAGAAATAGTCAAGGAATTAGATCTGATAGAGTTCCTGAAGAACTATGGACAGACGTTCATGACATTGTACAAGAGGCAGTGATCAAGACCATCCCCAAGAAAAAGAAATGCAAAAAGGCAAAACAGTTGTCTGAGGAGGCCTTACAAATAGCTGAGAAAAGAAGAGAAGTTAAAGGCAAAGGAGAAAGGTAAAATACACCCATTTGAATGCAGCATTCCAAAGAACAGCAAGGAGGGATAAGAAAGCCTTCCTCAGTGATCAATGCAAAGAAATAGAGGAAAATAGAATGGGAAAGACTGGTATCTCTTCAAGGAAATTAGAGATACCAAGGGAACATTTCATGCAAAGGAGAGCACAATAAAGGACAGAAATGGTATGGACCTCAGAGAAGCAGAATATATTAAGAAGAGGTGGCAAGAATACACAGAAGAACTGTACAAAAAAGATCTTCATGACCCAGATAACCATGATAGTGTGATCACTCACCTAGAGCCAGACATCCTGGAATGCAAACTCAAGTGGGCCTTAGGAAGCATCACTACGAACAAAGCTAGTGGAGGGGATGGAATTCCAGTTGAGCTCTTTCAAATCCTGAAAGTTGATGCTGTGAAAGTGCTGCACTCCTTATGCCAGCACATTTGGAAAACTCAGCAGTGGCCACAGGACTGGAAAAGGTCAGTTTTCATTCCAATCCCAAAGAAAGGCAATGCCAAAGAATGCTCAAACTACTGTACAATTGCACTCATCTCACAGGTTAGCAAAGTAATGCTCCAAATTCTCCAAGCCAGGCTTCAGCAATACATGAACCGTGAACTTCCAGATGTTCAAGCTGGATTTAGAGAAGGCAGAGGAACCAGAGATCAAATTGCCAACATCCAGTGGATCATCAAAAAAGCAAGAGAGTTGCAGAAAAACATCTACTTCTGCATGACTACGCCAAAGCCTTTGATGGTGTGGATCACAACAAACTGTGGCAAATTCTTCAAGAGATGGTAATACCAGACCACCTGAGCTCCCTCCTGAGAAATCTGCATGCAAGTCAAGAGGTAACAGTTAGAACTGTAAATGGAACAAAAGACTGGTTTCAAATTGGGAAAGGAGTATGTCAAGGCTGTATATTTTCACCCTGCTTATTTAACTTATATGCACAGTACATCATGTAGAATGCTGGACTGGATAAAACACAAGCTGGAATCAAGACTGCCGGGAGAAATATCAATAACCTCAGATACACAGATGACACCACCCTTACGGCAGAAAGTGAAGAGGAACTGAAAAGTCTCTTGATGAAAGTGAAAGAAGAGAGTGAAAAAGTTGGCTTAAAGCTCAACAATTCAGAAAACTAAGATCATGGCATCCAGTCCCATCACTTCACAGCAAATAGATGGGGGAAACAATGAAAACAGTGAAAGACTTTATTTTCTTGGGCTCCAAAATCATTGCAGATTGTGATTGCAGCCATGAAATTAAAAGATCTTGCTCCTTGGAAGAAAAGCTATGACCAACCTAGACAACCTATTAAAAAGCAGAGACATTACTTTACCAACAAAGGTTCATGTAGTCAAAGCTATGGTTTTTGTGGTAGTCGTGTATGGATGTGAGAGTTGGGCTATAAAGAAAGCTGAGCACAGAAGAATTGATGCTTTTGAACTGTGGTATTGGAGAACACTCTTGAGAGTCCCCTGGATTGCAAGAAGATCAAATCAGTGAATTCTAAAGGAAATCAGCCCAGAGTGTTCATTGGAAGGACTGATGTTGAAGCTGAAACTCCAACTTTGGCCACCTGATGCAAAAGATTGACTCATTGGAAAAGACCCTGATGCTGGGAAAGATTGGGGGTGGGAGAGATGGTTGGATGGCATCACTGACACAATGGACATGAGTTTGAGTTAGCTCTGGAAGTTGGTGATAGACAGGGAAGCCTGGTGTGCTGCAGTCTGTGGGGTTTCAAAGAGTTGGACATGACTGAGTGACTGAACTGAACTGAGTCCTCCCTACCTTTTATTTCTTTCCTTCCTCCCTTTCTACTTCCCTCACTCCTTGTACATTGATTCAGGTGGGGTGCCAGTGAGAGCTTATATTATAACTGAGAGAAAAGCTATACATATGAAAACATCATTTAAAATGTTTAGAAAACCATAATCAAGAATGAGAGCATACGAAATTTAAAATAAAGAGCAAAAATAAAATGAGTTTAGTAAAATGGGTAAGATCAAAAAAGACTTCCTAAAGAGGACTTTGGATTATGTATTTCAAAGCTGATAGTTCAGAAGCAGAGAGAAGAAAGAATAGTATTTTCACTTTGGACTCCATCAAAGACCAAAGTCATGGACCTTATGGAACTTTCTCTTGAGACTGTATATAAGCTCCCTAAACTTTCATGGGAAGGCCTCTTTCTCTAAGATGTGACTCTGAAGCAGACAGGAAGATCTTACAACACAGAGGAGGAGCCAGCGAAATACAGCCCATGGGTCTAATTTGGCCTGCTGCATGTTTTTGTAAATAAAGTTTTATTGGAACACGGCATTGCCGATTCATTTACAAACTGTTCATTACTGCTGCTGCTGCTGCTAAGTCACTTCAGTTGTGTCCGCCTCTTTGCGACCCCGCAGATGGCAGCCCACCAGGCTCCCCTGTCCCTGGGATTCTCCAGGCAAGAACACTGGAGTGGGTTGCCATTTCCTTCTCCAATGCATGAAAGTGAAAAGTGAAAGTGAAGTTGCTCAGTCATGTCTGACTCTTCGCGACCCCATGGACTGCAGCCTACCAGGCTCCTCTGTTCATTACTACTTATGCACTATAATAGAAGAGTTGAATAGTTGCAACAGAGGCCACATGACTTTCAAAGCATATGGTATTTAATATCCAGCCCTTTACAGACAAGTTGGTTAACCCCTGGGCTAGACCACTCAACGTCTTTTCATTTTTCTTGGCTCTTGTTACCCTCAATGAAGGGAGACTCTGGCCATAGGGTACCCAATGGGGTAAAGTTTAATATAGCATGAAAGGACCACTGATGCTTACCAGACATCTACTGTGCACCCCAGAGTATAATATTCTCTCACCCAAAATGTCATTTTTTTTCTTTTCATACTATGCTCAAACCCCTAGATACTCACCTGTATCTCTTGTAGTCTTCCTCATCCTTTTCCAGGCTGACGAGCTCATTGGGACATGCCACATTCCCCAGGAGGCTAAGGTACTCCAGAGCTGGTGTCACTTCTGCCAGGTGATCAAGCAGATACTCCAAGTCAGTGATGTGATGAAGGTTAAGGATCTTGGTCCAGAAAGACAAAAGGCACAGCCTAGCAGCTGATGAACCCCATCTGCTCCCAGGACATGACTTGGATAGGGGTTGAAATCAACTTGCTGTGGGTGTCTGACATGGTTAGTTTTTCACTCCCACTGGGGACACAGCTCAACTTTTAATGAAAGCAAGAAATTACTTCCAAAGGTCTCATCAGAAATAACCCAGTTTCTCCTTTGGGGGTAGTCCATCATTAAAACCTGGGAATAGTGTGGATGCAAACTGGGATTGGCCTCCTCTATGATCTGAGAGCCTGTTGTGGAGCTAGGCGTTGCTCAGTGGCCTCACTGGTGGCAATAAGACATTACATTGGGTGAAATGGAGTACAAAGCTAAGAAAAGACAAACAGAACAGGTGTAGGCCATGAATAGAGGCCATGACTACTGGGAGCCTACCAGTGAAAAGAGTTAGCTAACATTGTATCAGCAGACAGAATGGGGCCCTTACCAGGAAATGACGGTAGAGCATACAGGGGCTAAATCCATGATGGTAGATGCCACTGATAAGAATCAAAGAGTCGGGGTACCATTTCCAGGAAAAGAAGGTGAAATGAAATAAAAGGGCTGCCCTTACTCTGTGAGGATGCTACCTAACCTTGGGGGTGTTACCCCAATTTTCTCATACTTCAGTTTGTCAACTGAACTCCAAATCCAACCAACATCTGAATCCAGTCCCTAACATATCTGCCAGAGGATCACCACAGGGAAGTTTAAACTAGCTCTAACAACCTTCACTGAAGGATCCTAGCTCCTCCCAAGCCCATGTCCTTAATAATCTCCTTGTGTGTGAATCCAAGACCCCAAGCCAAATCCCCCTTGCCTCATCAGTGCTGTCATTAACATGACACCACGTTCAATCCCCTGGCCTCGAAGCAGACTCAGCTGGTGAAACAAAGGTCAGTAAACAGCATTCGCCTGGGCTCTGGAGAGCCAAATGAAGGACGCACACACCAGTCTCAGACCACATTGTCAGAAAAATTGCCTTCCATGCTAACAGTATTTCCAAGTGCTACTGAGCCCTCACCTGTGAACGAGAGGCAAGCACTCTCCCCCAGCTACCCCTTGGCCCCGAGAAAGAAGAGCCTCCGCTGAGGCACTTGAGTATTATACATCCGAGAGTATTGTTGAGAGATAGTGCTGGCATAATATATACGGGAAATCACTTTAATTCACTTTAACACCTTGAACCTTTACAAGTTCCTTGCACATTTTACTGTTAGCCAAGGCTTTTATGCCTTAAATGCATGAGCCCAAATTGAAAGTGACTGAGGTAGGAGTACACCCAGATGACAGCACCTGGTGATATTCTACAAAAGCACGGAAGACTCCTCATGTTTTTGTTTTTTAAATTCCTCTCTTTGTGGCCCCTAGAATTGTCATTTTGTAGGACTTAGGTCTGAATATAGACTCTGCCTTTTAGTCATTGTGTGATCTTTGACTGCAAGTTTCCTTAGTTGTTATCTGGATGTGATAATCTTTCAGACACCTGCGTGTGTGCGAATCAAATATGTCATGTAGGCTGCTCAGCATTTGAAAATCTTCTATCAGGATAACCTCTAATTGAAATACCCCCAGGAGTCATAGGTGCTGCCCTTTGACCTGGGGTTGAACACAGAGGGAGAGATGTGCCCACTCTCACCTGGGAAGCAGCTTCAGACCTGTGCAACCCAACAGGACACCATGAGATTCCCCTCCTCCCTCGGGCTCCAAACTTTCAAGGCAAGATGTGGCTTTGATCTTGGGCCCTCTGCAGAAAATCTCCCTTGGCAAACCCAGCCATGAGAGCTGGGCTCCGCAATGGCAACTTTCTGTAGACAGCGTTGAGAAAAGTCTAAATGGCAAGTACTCTGGAGAAGACTTGATGAGGGAAACCAGGTGTGCTCTAACAACCATAAGAGAGAGTTTTTATTCCCCCAGAGACTGAATTCCCACACAGTGACTCAACTTAGCTAGTTGGGGAAGTCACAAAGAATAAGTAATATCTCTCTTCCATGTGATGGCCTTTCAGATGGTTGAGGCTCACATATCTCCCTTCAACTTTATATTCTCTAAACTAAGTGCCTTCGAGCACGATTCATACATACGCTATGTAGAGAGCATATGATTCACGTCAATGTATGGCAAAACCAATACAGTATTGTAAAGTAAAATAAAGTAAAAATTTAAAAAAAAAAGATCATATGGATGAACAGCACTAGACTTGGAGGGAGCAAGAGCAACACAATGAAAGGGAAAGCTCACAAGCAAGAGAGCGGAAATCTAGTTAAAGAGGGTCTGAGTGTCCTCATAGGTTGTGGGTGTCTACTGGCCAACATCATCATTTCCTACACAAAAGACAGGACACTGTGCAACCAAGTTATTGATCTTTCAAATCTTCAACACATGATATCCAGGAATGACCACAAAGGATCACTGGAATGAGGATGACAGATTAGAAGCATATGGAGAAGATGAGTGAGAAGGTCCTACCAAGAAGGTAAGCTTGAAATACAGAGGGTAAGTGACCAGGAGTCAACACTTTAATGAATTTCATCACTCAAGACAAAACATACTTAATACTTCTTAAAGTTCAGTCACCACACTCTTTAAGAAAATTATCTAAATAAAACTAATTAAAATGACAATGAACAATTTCAGGGGAAACTTGCCTTTTCCAGCAAGTACTATCTTTGGATGTTTCACAGTCATTACATTAAACGAAGAAAAGGAAAAACAAGGAATCTTGCCGGTACTCTCCTACGAGTGCTGCCCTTCAGCCCAGGCAAAAGCATCTCAGAGACCCCTGTGCTTTGGAGTGCCTTCCTCAAAAATTTCTCAGTCTTAGTCCAGTACTCAGGATGGGCCAGCGCCAGCAGTATCACTCAGGGAGGATACTCCATGCCTCAACTTGGACCTGCATACACCTCAGCCCAAGTCCTGGTTTCTCCCCTTCAGGGTTCTCTCCAACCTTCTTGCCCACATATGGTACCCATTGGATATGCCAAAGAACAACAGGACTTATACCCATGAGGCTTTCCAGAAGCCTCAAGCCAGGTCCTAGTTCAAGGGGGGGGGGGGAGCAGCCAGACAAGCTGAACATTCTTACTGGCCAGCACTGTATTTCTGTAAAACTCCAAGAGAGTGGGCCGCTAAAAAGGCACTGATGTGTTGCTCTGAAGTGATTCAAAGTATTTATGTGGACAATGGCCCTGAAGGATCCATGGGAAGCCCTTTCTACTATGGACAACAAAGTCCAGATCAAACCTATTTCTCTCTTAGAGACAAGTTACTTAAACTTTCATCTTTTTTTCATCTACTGCACAAAGGTGAGAATGTGAAGAAATGGAACTCAAAACTGGCAAGATCTCCAAGGTAGAGAAACACTAGACAACTGGGTTGGCTTGAAGTCCCAGTCATTCCTCAACATTTAGCGATGGGAAGGCTTTCATTCTACCATCCAGGGAAGTAGTGGTGGTGGTTTAGTCACTAAGTCATGTCCGACTCTTGCAATCCCATGGACAGTAGCCTGTCAGGCTCCTCTGTCCATGGGATTCTCCAGGCAAGAATACTGGAGTGGGTTTCCATGTCCTCCTCCAGAGGATCCTTCTAAACCAGGGATCGAACCCAGGTCTCCCACATTGCAGGCGGATTCTTTACCATCTGAGCCACCTGTAAAACTTAATTAAATAATGAAGTTATAAGGGAATTTGCAGGAAAAAACAGAAAAAGTTCTCATACATAGTATAAAAGAGACTGTTTTCTAAATATTTCAATGTATGGTATCCGTCAACTTAAAAAATTTAATTTGCTTTGACACATTTTTTATTCCAAATACACATTCATCTCCATACCTAATTTTGTGTTTGTAATTATACACTTTGCCTTTAAGAGAGCCTCTTCAAATTATGTAAGCGTCACACTTCACAAAATCTGGATCTGCCTCTTAGCAGGAGGCTGTGGAGATGGAAACTCATTTGAATGTCTTAATCATGGGAATTTCTTGGGCAAAGGGTCTGCAGGCTTCAAGAAGCTTCAGCCATTCTGTGCCAGTGAATCCTAGAGGACTCACTGGAGTCTCAGAGTCTGCCTCCTTTAGGATATTTTGTGTAGCAGAAGCAAGTTCTTCTTCCTGAGCCTTCCAACTACCTGCTAAGTAATCATTTGGGCCGGGCAAGGTGGTCGCCTCGAATTCACACTGGTGAGGGATCACTTGCACCTACCCCATGGATGCTCTGGATAAGAACAACATTATTATGTTGACACCACCACTGGAGACTGAAACGTGAGAAGTTTCCATTGGTTTCTTCATCTCCTGGGTCAATAAGGACGAGCACAGCCTTGTCTTGCCTGACTGTGCACTTGGGATGGAACCTGTCACATTCCTTCTGTCAAGTTGCAGAGAAAATTAACTGGAGACAATCAGCCGAGGGAACTTGGTGTCTCCAGCTAGCCAATACTACTTTAGTGAAGACACTTTCAAGGATTCTCCTAAGGGTGATTTTTTTTTTCTCTCCTTTTAAAATGTGAAGCTATCTGGCACAGTTTCAACTCTCTCCAGCTGGGTTCTCAGCACACACCTGGTTTCCCTCATCAAGTCTTCTCCAGAGTACTTGCCATTTAGACTTTTCTCAACGCTGTCTACAGAAAGTTGCCATTGCGGAGCCCAGCTCTCATGGCTGGGTTTGCAAAGGGAGATTTTCTGCAGAGGGCCCAAGATCAAAGCCACATCTTGCCTTGAAAGTTTGGAGCCCGAGGGAGGAGGGGAATCTCATGGTGTCCTGTTGGGTTGCACAGGTCTGAAGCTGCTTCCCAGGTGAGAGTGGGCACATCTCTCCCTCTGTGTTCAACCCCAGGTCAAAGGGCAGCACCTATGACTCCTGGGGGTATTTCAATTAGAGGTTATCCTGATAGAAGATTTTCAAATGCTGAGCAGCCTACATGACATATTTGATTCGCACACACGCAGGTGTCTGAAAGATTATCACATCCAGATAACAACTAAGGAAACTTGCAGTCAAAGATCACACAATGACTAAAAGGCAGAGTCTATATTCAGACCTAAGTCCTACAAAATGACAATTCTAGGGGCCACAAAGAGAGGAATTTAAAAAACAAAAACATGAGGAGTCTTCCGTGCTTTTGTAGAATATCACCAGGTGCTGTCATCTGGGTGTACTCCTACCTCAGTCACTTTCAATTTGGGCTCATGCATTTAAGGCATAAAAGCCTTGGCTAACAGTAAAACGTGCAAGGAACTTGTAAAGGTTCAAGGTGTTAAAGTGATTTCCCGTATATATTATGCCAGCACTATCTCTCAACAATACTCTCGGATGTATAATACTCAATGTACAGGTAAAGAAAATGAAGCTTCTGACAAGATACAGCCCCTTCCTCAAGATGACACAGTAAATTCTATGGGAACTCCAGTCTGGCCTCCCAACTCCACTCACTGGTCTCCTAACCACAGTCCAGCTATGTAACATGGAACACTATTCTTTCTTCCTGTTGGCACCACAGTTCACAGCTATCTCTTCCTGTACGTGCTGAAGCCAACAGAGAATCAGAAAATAATGAAATGAAGTGTGACTTAAAATGAAGTCAGCTTATCACCTTTCCTCTACCCACCCCCAAAGGCAAGTGGGAGAGAACCATTTGACTAACGATCTTTTCCTGACATTTCCGTTGTTCCCTTATTCGGGGCTGGGTATTTAGACATGATATGGCTGAGACTGTCCATGCTTATGGGTGAGTGGGTGAGTGAGAGAGAGAGGGAGAATATGAGTGCTGGAAGAGGAAGTCAACACCATGGCTAGTGACAACAGTCACCAGACAAAGAGAGAAGAGATCAGCAATGAACAGGAGATGAAGAGCTAGACTGAGACAACCTGGTCTACCAGAACAGGAGCCAAAACCTGAGGGCTGAACAGAAATGGAACAAAGAGCTGAGAGGGCAAGGAGGAAGCATGCAGTGGGCAAGGGAGGCATTGGTGAATCTAGAAGAAATGTGCCAAATGCTTGGTTTGGGTTCTGGAATCCCCCTCATATTTGTTCTACATTTGATACATGGCTTGCTTTGGCCATGGGGCAGCAACATCTCTGGTGCAAACAGAGTTTGAAAAGTAGTTGCACATTGAGCTTTGCTCTTGGGGCATCCCTCCCACATGGAGAGGCCTGTGCTAGCCTGTTGGAGACATGGAGTTCCACTAACAACCAATACCGACCTCCAGACATAAAAGCAAGGCAATCTCAGATCATCCAGCCCTAGCAGAGCCTCCAAACAACTGTGGCTGCCTGAGTGACCCACGGAAGATGAGCAGAACCACCCAGTTGAGCCCTGCCCAAATAGCTGACATACAGAATTATAAACAAAAAAAAAATATTGGTTTTTGTAAGACTCTAAGTTTTGGAGTGGGTTGTTGTGCAGCAAAGCTAATGGACAGAGCCAAAGTTTAAGGTATTTCATGGAGTAGCATCATGGCACCTCATAACTGCTGTAGAGCCGGGGTATTCAAACAAGCAGGTGGGAGAGTCAGTGGCTGAAAAGACAGAGGATGGCACATAGTGTTCCTGCTGCCTTTACCTGTCTTTCATTTTTTGATTTCTTAGTCAAGTGTACAAGGTAAGGAAGCCAACCTTTGGGATCATACCAGTAGACCAGAGGAGAAAGAAGACACACTCCATCATGAAAAAGCCAATTGCTGGTTTTTGTATATACTGGCAATAAAGCACTTACAAGAGTATAGTGATATCACTGGCCAGCTCTACAGCTACAGATTGCCTTCTGCTTCCTTCTGGTTCCTTCCACACCACCAACATTGATCCCTCAGCCACAGACAAGAGATGCTGGAACAGGGAAAGGACTGAACTAAGGAAAAACAAGAAGCCTACTAATCTCTGGTGATAGCCACACTGAGAATAAAACCATCAGCCAGTCTAGCTTATCACTTTAAAAATGAAAAACATTCTGCACAGCAAAGGAATCCGCCAACAAAATAAAAAGGTAACTCACTGAATGGGAGAAAATAATTATAAATACTATTTCATGAGGGACTAACATCTAACCTATATAAAGAACCCATAAAACTCAATAGCCAAAAAAAAAATTACAATTACAAAATGGACAGAAGATCTGAGTAGACATTTTTCCAAAGAAGACAGACAGATGACCAACGGGTGCATGAAAAGATGTTCAACATCATTGATCATTAGAGAAATGCAAATCAAAACCACCCTGTGATTTCACGTTATGCCTGTTAGAATGGCTACTATCAAAAAGACAAGAAACAATGACTGCTGGTGAGGATGTGAAGAAAGGGAACCCTTGAACACTGCTGACGGGAATGTAAGCTGGTGCAGCCACTATGGAAAACAGTATGGATGCTTCTCAAAAAAATTAAACATAAGACTAGCATTTGATCCAGGATTCCACTCCTGGATATTTATCCAAAGAAAGCAAAAACACGAACCTGAAAAGCTATGTGTAGCCCCATGCTCACGGCAGCATTATTTGCAATAGCCGAGACGTGGAAACAACGTTGAGTGTCTATCAGTGGATGAATGGGTCAAGAAAGTGTGATACACATGCACACACAAAACACAATGTTATTCACCCATAAAAAGAATGAAATCTTGCTATATGTAACAACGTGGGTGGACCTCAAGAACTTTTTCATGCTGAGTGAAATAAGTCAAGAGAAAGACAAATGCTGTATGATCTCTCTTATATGTGGAACCTCAAACAACAATAGCATTAAGACCAACCTCATACACAGAAAGAAGAGATCGGTGGTTGCCAGAAGAGGGGGTGGAGGGCGGGAGAAATGGTGACCTCTTTTGGCTGCTGTTGTTTTTAGTTTAAATAAATTAACTGAATGAATGAATGAATTCTAACGTGAATCCCTGCACGTTTTCAACATATTCTAAACCAGGTTATGAAAATGAATCCTCTAAAATGAGAGATAATGATGCCTAGTAAATTCACATGAAACATGAATCTTAGTAGAATCTAACCTATTTAATCTAACCAGGTAATCTGTCAACCATCAATATTTGCTCAATCTCTCTTCGACTGCTAGTGGTAATAGAAAAAAGCAATACTATAACCAATGAATATGAAACACATAGGTATCCAAAAAAAATACTTTCCAATAGTTATTATACAAATCAGTGATTGAGCAAAAAAATCACCCACTAATTCATCTGCAGATTGTCATGATATGAAATGGCATTCTCTCATAGTGGGTGTGCCCTTCTTTTAATTGTCTGGCTCAAGCTGGTGCTAAAATGAGTTTGCATGTCTCGGGATGTATCAACTAATACTACAGAGAAGTGGCCAGGAACTGTGTTGAGTGAGAAGAGGAATTGAGTTTGGGATTAGCATTTGCTGTACAAGCTTTTGTGGCTTCATCTGTGGGCTGTTAGGGAAGCCCTTCTCACAGCACCATTTCTTATATTGCTATCTTGACAACATCCCAGAGCAGAGGCAGCTGGTTTTAGAGTCACACAAAAATCTGCTTTGCATATATCACCATTGCACTTTGATTCCAACACACACACAAAATTTTCATACATTCCTCTTTGTCAGTTTTTCTAACAGGCAGGTGAAAGCTGTAAAATCACACGTACAAAAAAAAAAAAAAAAAGAAAAGAAACAGAGGCTCTCAGAAGCTTAGCTGTGTGGCCATGGTAACCGTAATTAAACTGCCACATGAACCCCAAGTCCAACAACTCCAACACTCTACAGTAACGTGGGACACAGAATATGAGCATGGGGTCCATAGGAGGAAACATCATTCAAATTCTAGTCTAATTATCCTTTTATTCTTAATTGATTTGAGAATATCAAGCAGTTGATCATCTCAAATGGCAAGGAAGCTATAAGACACTATAATTATTTGAAAACTTATTTTCAGTAATTTTTATTCAATTCTTTGCTAATATTTGCAACAACCAGGAAATCTGGTTGACCAAAGGATAGGAGAGGAAAAAATAATCCATGAATATTTCATTATGATAAGGACTCATATTTACTTGTAAGCCTTCTCATTCTTCTAAGAAAATACCAATTAATAATGGCCACAAACAGCATATTTTACTGAATAAATATTAACTTATAACAACATATAAGCAGTGATTAATAAATAATTTTGCAAATCATTCTGACAGCTGACATAAACACACATGCCAATCTTAACGTATATAACGCTGAGCCGGAAGAAGCACAAGCTGGAATCAAGACTGATGGGAGAAATATCAATAACCTCAGATATGCAGATGACACTACCCTTATGGCAGAAAGTGAAAAGGAACTAAAAAGCCTCTTGATGAAAGTGAAAGGGGAGAGTGAAAAAGTTGGCTTAAAGCTCAACATTCAGAAAATGAAGATCATGGCATCTGGTCCCATCACTTCATGGCAAATAGATGGGGAAACAGTGTCAGACTTTATTTTTTTGGACTCCAAAATCACTGCAGATGGTGACTGCAGCCATGAAATTAAAAGACGCTTACTCCTTGGGAGGAAAGTTATGACCAACCTAGATAGCATATTCAAAAGCAGAGAGAGACATCACTTTGCCAACAAAGGTCCATCTAGTCAAGGCTATGGTTTTTCCTGTGGGCATGTATGGATGTGAGAGTTGGACTGTGAAGAAGGCTGAGCGTCGAAGAATTGATGCTTTTGAACTGTGGTGTTGGAGAAGACTCTTGAGAGTCCCTTGGACTCCAACCAGTCCATTCTAAAGGAGATCAGTCCTGGGTGTTCTTTGGAAGGACTGATGCTAAAGCTGAAACTCCAGTACTTTGGACACCTCATGCAAAGAGTTGACTCATTGGAAAAGACTGATGCTGAGAGGGATTGGGTGCAGGAGGAGAAGGGGACAACAGAGGATGAGGTGGCTGGATGGCATCACCGACTCGATGGACATGAGTCTGAGTGAACTCCGGGAGTTGGTGATGGACAGGGAGGCCTGGCGTGCTGCAATTCATGGGGTCGCAAAGAATCGGACACAACTGAGAGACTGAACTGAACTGAACATGTATATCTAGCTTTATTTCATACTTTGTGGGAAAATGCCCCATCCTGTTTCTAACTTACCATGTGAACACAAACATGTGATTAAACCACTTCAGGTCTCAAACACTCCATCCATAAAACAAGGTGATTGGATTTCAAGTCTGAGGCAACATAGTCAAGTGGAAAGAACTCTGGATCTGGCCTCAGCTGAGACTGAATCCAGGGCCTGGTATCTTGTTAAACATCTGGCTGTGGGCCTGTACTTCAATTCTTTGCTAATCTAGGTAAATGGAGAAACCACACCCTTCTCAAAGGGTTTGCAAGAATGAAAACAAATGCACTTAAAGTTACCAAGCACAGTCCCTCATCCATAGGAGTGCTCAATAAAGAACAGCTAGCTGATCATAACAATTCCTTCATCCCACAATCATTTATTAAACTTCAACTTTGTGCCAGACATTATTCTAGGTGTGAAGGAAACAAGTAGTAACAAAGCTGAAATAACAGCCTGTTTCAGCACACTGGCACTGTGCGGGCATAGAGGTGGCACTGGGCGGGCATAGAGGTGGCACTGTGTGGGCATAGAGGTCTACAGCTCTGCTGGGAGGAGCTGTGCGCCTCACACTGCATAACCCTGTGATTCATTTCTCAGCCTCATTACAGAATCCAGAGCAATGGATCCCTCTGAAGTATCACCCCAGGCTGCTGCATCCTCACCACCTTAAGGAGAAACCACACACTGGAATGGCTCTCCTTGGCCCTTCTCATCATCCCAGTACTGTAAACACCATGGGGGGCAGAGCTGGACCTGGGCTTCACACTTATCCTCCACCTGAGCCCCTTTCCCCTCTCTCCGGTCAGAAGTGTTCCGCAAGTCTGCCCCAGAGCCTTCCAGAACCCTCCGTGGAGGCTGAAGTTGCTTGGCCGCACTACCCTCTGCTTCCCACCAGAGGTCGCCCTCCCACACAAGCCCAAGCAAACAGAAGCCGGCTTTGCCTTCTCGGCAGCAGTGACATTATTTTCTTTCTCTATTTTTATCTATTAAAAAGATTTCTTCACAGCCATAACTTAGATCTCTACACTAAAATGGAGCAACAGGAAGATATAATGGTGCATTTCATTTATGAATGACCTATAATAAATTACTCTGAAGTGTCCCGAGTGCCAGGAGACAGAACGCTTTGTCTGCCCACGGACTGTATTTCACCTACTTTAATTTAGCTGACACATAAAACTCATTTGACATTTCACAGGTATTTGTGTGGGGGGGATGGCCTGCGGGAGGGGACCGCTGCGGGGCCAGGCAGGGAGTGGGGGCAGGGGCAGAGACAAGGATATTTGGTTCTTGTTGAGGGTTAAGGTGTGGAGCCTGGGTAGCCCCGGCAACACGAGGTCATCGCCGAGCAGATTGTTGTCCAAGATGAGTTCCTCCAGGCTCCCGAACGCGCTCAGTCCTTCCAGTGACCTGCAATGACAAAGGCAACAGGAAAAATGGTCCTGCACTAAATCAGGGAGGCCATTATGAGCCGAAATAAATATTTTAACCTTCCCTTTCAGGACTGGGAATAGTTTGGGCTTGGTGCCTGTCAGCAAAGTGAATGACAAGAATTAGTAGAGGGAGCCGGGGCGGGGGCAGCGGGGGAGAAGGGGCCGCTGGCACTCACCGCATCCTTCACGCATTGCCAACATGAAGGATGAGGGTCACTTACTGAGTAGCCAGGATCCAAAACAAAGGGCTTCAGATACGGCCTGCAGGATAAATTTGTCAATGTCTTGTGGCTTCAGGCACCCAGCCTCGGCTGACCCTAACCTCCATTCCCAAGATAAATAACTCTGTCACAGTTCACCTTCATTCCCTGGACACAAATTTAAGTTGTCATCCATCATTTCTGCCCAGAAATATCATACCCTCTTACAATAATAAATATAACTTCAAGTATCATTTCTTAGCTGTTCTCTGCGCAGTCCTAGGAAACGGCAGGGAAGGCTTCCTTTCTCTACATTCACCGCCTTTGACTTTCCCCCATCTCTGCTTTTTTTTTTTTTTTTTCTTTACTAATCACTTAATTTGCTTCTGCCCAGTGTCCCAGTGGCTACCTCAAAAGGCAAGACACCCGAGGAAGCACACAGTCACTCCAGTCCGAGGGGCCGTTTCTTTTTCTTTCATGATTTCTTTTTGTTAGGCAGGGGTAGGTTAAGAAAGGGGTTGAGGGAATTTCTGCCTCAAGGCTCCCTGCTTGATGTTTATGGTTTTAATTTATGGATAGTGGATTTCTCACTTTAGTTTTTGAAGAAAAAAAAAGCGCTGAACCCAACAGTAGAGATGTGGAGGCAGTAAAGAAAACAGACATCTGAAAGGATGAAGTACCCAGCTCAGGGCAAAAAAGTATCAGAAAGGGGAAAACCACCCTGGTCACAGGCATAGCTGAAAGTTAACTCGCAAGGTTAGGGGTGCATGAGGTGCCAGCAGCGAGGGGCAGTTGGCGCATGTGCCTGGCCGGTGCACAATGACGGTGATTACAGAAAGCCGCCCAATGGAGGGACTCACAGGGCCAAGCCACATGCTCCCAGCTCGTTCACCTGCCAGACCCAAGAGCTGTGCTGAGCTTGCAGAGGCTGACAGCTGAGCTACGACGATGCTGGCCAGAGGGCTGGCCTGCATGGGCTCTCTGGCTCTTCTATAAAATGTAACCAATCGGGGAGATGTTGTCTACACTATTTATGCATTTACTGATAGCAATTCCATTACAGACCCCCTTGCTTGCCTATGCTATGCCTAGACCTGTGGTTTGAGTGTGAACTTGAGTACCAGACCTTTCTCGTGACATCCATCCAAAAGGACTCCAAAATTAAGAGGCAATACTTGGGAGGTGAGAGAAGCAATTCAACCCTCAGACTTCACTGGGCCCAGAGCGCCACCAGCAGCTCCGTTCCTGCCCCAAACCTCCAAGTGGCCCTAGCCAGGGCCTAGCACCCAGACCACACCAAATCCCCGTAACTGACACTATATACTCCACAGCGGGGGGTGTGGGTGGGGGTGTACTGCATACATCTGGGGTCGAGGGTCAACAGAGTCATCAAGTTCCATTTCCTCCTCCTCTTCTCTCTTCTTCCTCATGTTTCAGGAAGGCATGCAGTCAGGAAGACCTGTCCCGTCATTTACTTGCAGCCTGAATTTGGGTGTCTCAATAAGCCCCATGAGCTCCCTTCATCTGTGTTGCCTGTAGCTATTAAATCTTATGGAGAATAAGTGAGAGAGGAGTAACAACTTACTAGCAAATACTGGTTTCATTCTTTTGCTTCCTCCTTTCATTCGCTGATTTTTCTGGAAGCCCTGACCTTTGGTCAGGGATCCTGATGCAGGGGATGTGCAGAGAAACAGATGTGCAAAGGTGTGTAGTAAGGGTGGCTTCTCATGGAAATGCCTTTCCTGAAGTCCCTTCCTCCTTGGGGGTTAATGAGTGCTGATGCCAAAGTGCTTTTCAGAACTAGCCCCTGTTTATCTCTAGGGGAGTTGAGGCCACCTCCACATCAGGGCACCTAACAGACAGGTAATAAGTCCTTGTGTTCAAACATCAGCTGGGCTCTGGTCAAAGGCACGTCCAAAATACACACCATCCTGGAGTAGTGCAAATATAATGCTCTTATCAGGAGAATCAGCAAATGGTTGGCAACTGGCAAGCCGAAGAAAGCTCCTTTCCAAGAGTGCTTCAGGGGAGGCATAAAACAAAATGACACAGCATGGTGAGGACAAAGCCTGAAACACTGGGAGTGCCGCACAGATGCCTTTCCCTCTGGTGGGGTGGGCTCTGGGGCAGAACTCAAAACAGGAGAAGGCTTCAGAGAGCAGTTCAGAAGCTCAGGCTCAAATCCCCTGTCACTTGCCTGGTTTGAGATCCCATTTTGCCAAGCCATGTGATTAGCTGCTCATTTAAAAGGGAGCCTTGTTACGTGGCGGGGGCGGGGGGGGGGGCAGGGGTTGCATATTAATAAATCCCTATCTTCATGTCAATAGTGTGATGTGCACTTGGTGACTTAATCAGCTAAATTCAGAGCTGAAGGACAGGAGGCAAAGAGCGTAATGAAAGGTAAAACTGGAGAGGACAGGATTTCTGGAGCTTGGCTGGCAAGTGGAAGGCAATAAACAGATGCTTAGAGGATGCCTTTTACACTTTAAATTTTTTTTTTTACCTTTGTGTTGTTGTTGACGTTTTCCTGGAAGAAGGGGGAAGAAATTATGTGGGTCAATCTTTTACCTCATACCCCTCTATACAAGATGCCTGCAAAGAGATGCATGCTGTCAAATAAAATGACAAGGCAAAAAAGGCTCTAAGGGTCCACACAGATCTATGCTGTTCAAGGGACAGCTATGGTATAAGGAAAAGATGACAGGACCAAAAGATCTCTGTTGTAACCTTGTATATGGACGGCAAAATACACCCCAGACCCAAGAGCCCTGGTAGAGGCAGTGACTGTCACTCCGATCACTCACCAGCTTGGTTGGCTGTAGCTACAATGCCTGAGGGGTGGGCCAGGAAGGCTAAGCAGACCTGAGCACCATGGTCAGGGGCTGGACGGGGAGAGCAAGGCAAGGGCAGCTGGACAAAGGTCTTCCCAGCCCAGTGGAGAGATGTCAAGGGCAGGCACGGAGACCCAGTGTGTGGTCTGATCTGTAGCAGGTGGCTTGCTCTGGGCACCTAATCATCACCTCTGGAGCACACTGCAGGCTGCCTGCCTTCACTCCACCAGCAGGAAGGCTGCCCATGATGTCACCCACAGGTACCATCTTGGTTACCTCGTTCGCAGGGCTCCGGCTGGGCTCCCCCAGGAGCCACTGCGGCTGCCGGGAGAGTCCCTGTGCCTTTTCCAAAGTCACATCAAAATGACAAAACATCAGAACGCATTCAGCTCCAGCAGATTCAAACAGAGAGAACTTTTAAGTTTCCACTGTAATTAACCCTATCCTCGTTAAGATAATTATGATCAAGCTTCCTGTCAGAGTTAATATCCCAGCATCACTGCCCGTGGCTCCCACTCTGCCTTCATTAGCTTATAAAAACAGTGGCTCTAAACAGGCTCCTCACCCTCTGCAAGCCAGGCCAGTGGTCTTGAGCCTCCAGGATGGAGGGGCCTCAGGCAGGGCAGCTGGGCCCACGGAGGTGCTGCTTCCAGACCCGCAACCTTTTCTGCTCCTGAGTGGGCACACGCTCAGTGGTCTCCAGCCTTTCCCAAAAGTTGGCTGCTCATCAGAATGGAGAAGGAGAAGGGCTCTGGACCAGAGTAGGCCTGGGAGGTCTGGGGGAGAAAACCTCACAGCAGGTCCCTGGGAAACGCCTGCACACTGACTGACAACAGTGGTCACAACCAAACGACAAGGACAGGACAGAGAGCACATAGTTACATGTGGGGGATAAAGGAAGAATCATCAGAATGGGAAACCTGTGATAAGACTGCTCATGTCCCAGAAAAGGGCCCAGCTGTCTAACCCATGAGAGGAATCCTTTATTTCTGCCATAAAATTCCTTTTATGTCCTATTCAAATGCAGCTCCCCTTCCCCAGCCAGGAAAGCCAGCAAGGGACACACCCAGAGCTCCCCGTTCAAGAGCTACCCAGCTCATTCTTGGGGTGCAGGCTGTGGGAAGAATTAGATCCCCTTGTCCTCAACTCCCAGCCCATAGCGGGGATGATACTTCTGCCTGACATGAGGTGGGCATGGAATGGGAACCAGGTAACCACAGAACCTGAGAAAGCTAAGTGTCTCTGTGGAACCAGAGTCACCTCAAATCCAGAACCAGAGGGTGGGATGGTCTCAAACCAATTAAGAAAATAAGATTTCCACCAAGATCTTTACCTCTCCCTCTAGGAGACTTACCTAAATATCCACATACATACTTTTTATTGAGAAAATGGGGAGGCCCTGGACCCAGAGGACCTAACCCATATGTCTGATGTCTCCCACACCGGCTAGACCTACAGAGCTTCCCAGGTCAGCCACCGCCTGCTCTTTCCGTGTGACCACTGTCTACCCAGCTCCCAACCAAAAGGACCTCAGTGCAATCTCCCTAACAACCTGGAAAGTTTCAACACATACTAAGGGCTCAGTGCCTTTTTGCCAACTGACTCCTGCTCAGCCAGGACCCCGTGAACTGCTGAGCAAAAAAGAAAAGCTGTCAATAGTATTCCAAGGGCAGGACAAAGAGTAAGTTGAGGGTGACCAGTCAGGGTCTAGGAGGGCAGTCCCTCAATTTATATTTTTGCAGGGGCCAGAGGGCCTTCCTCTCTTTACGCCATGGCCAAGTATCTGAGAATAGGCAGAAGCGGTATTCAGTAAGTCTGCACCTGTACAACAGGGCTGGTTATTAAACTACTTCAATATTTTCGTATCAGTTGGTACAAACCTGCAGCTCTGAATATCCAGGGTGCCCCACCCTCTTACCCTGGCTGCTCCCCTAGAGCTCCCAGACCTTTCCACAGTTCAGCAACTAAGTGGTTAATGACCTTCTCACCCTCACTGCACAGGGCTTTTAAGGACCCTGCTTCAGCCAAGATCATTCTGATTGGTCAGTGCAACTATTAAATAATTTAAACATCACCCTTGAAAGCAGAAATAGCAACTTGTACTCTTTACTCCCCCCCACTATGCCAAGTGCAGTATCTAGCACAGAGCAGTCCCTGGGAAATACCTGCACACTGACAAGAAGAGACCCAACCAGTCCATCCTAAAGGAGACCAGTCCTGGTGTTCACTGGAAGGACTGATGCTAAGGATGAAACTTCAATACTGTGGCCACCTCAGGTGAAGAGCTGACTCATTGGAAAAGACTCTGATGCTGGGAGGGATTGGGGGCAGAAGGAGAAGGGGATGACAGAAGGTGAGATGACTGGATGGCATCATCAACTCAATAGACATGAGTCTGAGTGAACTCCGGGAGTTGGTGATGGACAGGGAGGCCTGGTGTGCTGTGGTTCATGGGGTCGCAAAGAGTTGGACACGACTGAGCGACTGAACGGAACTGAACTGACAAGAATGGTGGCCACACTAAAGCTACAAGGACAGGCCAGACAGCACGTATTTACATGTGGGGAATGGGAAACCTGTGATAAGACTGCTTATGTCCCAGAAAATGGCCCAGTCATCTAGTCCATGAGAGGAATCCTTTCTGTCTGCCATAAAATTCTTTTTATATCCCATTCTAGTGGATATAACTAGAGAGAGTATATGATCTATAGTATATTACAATACATAGTATTATGCATATAGTTATAACTATATATTTTCTACATATTTTTCTGTTTCAGGTCACATAACTGAGGATATACATGTGAATAGAAATCAACCCTCTATATTGTAAGTATATAAATGAAGGGTGAAAGTGTTTCTAAAAACAGAATGTGGAAAAGGTTCTAGGCTATGTAAGGCTGTGCAGACTGACACCATGTTACAGAAAATCACATGGAATTTGTCCAAGTCACTTCCAAAGCCCTACTGAGCTCCTGTCAGGATGGAGTGTCCCTGAGCTTCAGAGAATAAAATTCAACAATAGTAAGAGAGATCTGAATCCAAGACCAGTCATATATCGAAGGTAGTTAGCTATGAGTTTGTTACCTCTAAGTGGGATCAAGTCTAAAGCCATCAGGTACCATACTTAATAACACTAAAAGAAACTGTTAAATATCCACTCCAGTACTCTTGCCCGGAAAATCCCATGGACAGAGGAGCCTAGTAGGCTGCAGTCCATGGGGTCGCAAAGAGTCGGACACGACTGAGCGACTTCATGTTCACTTTAAGAATTATGGAGAATGAGAAAGGAGCTAGGTGCCCAGAAGCGGGTGCCTGTGTTTCCAATTATTTGAAAAGAGATGTAAAATTCCTCGAACTTTGGATTAATAAATCTGTAAACTTACCTGCATCAGACTATGGCTCTGAGAGTCAGTACTTGCTTGTCCTATGCTGTAAGGCGATATAAGCCATGTGTGTGACCATGTTACCCTTTTCACGTTTGCTGTCAGGAAGCTCAGAGCTCAACTGTGACCCAGCTGTAAAAACACAGCACCCCATGGTCGCTACGTCTGCTTTCAAACTGCAATGTCAAGCTTTATAAAATTATTATAGTCTATTGGTGTTTTTCATTTTATTAATTCTAATAGGCTAGCTCAGTCCTTCATATAATGAGGTAAGATATCAAATTCATATCAGTTCACTTCACAAACAGGCAGTTTCTGTGCATTAAGGACAAGTTCTGTGAGACCAGCAATGAATGTGGATGGGTGGCTAAGAATAAAGATGTGTATCATGTCTCCTTTCCAAAATGTCTTTGAAAAGAATTCTGGTTATTCTAGTGATATCCTTGTGGCAGAAAAGCAAAAGTGGACTAGAAAATGACTACTGTGGGTAGAATCTTAATTGGTTCAAGAATATACCTGAAGAATACTAATTAATGGCTCAACTTGCTCCGGAAGAAGGTTCTGGAAACTCTGGTCCTGGTGTTTTGCCAATGACTTGGCTACAGACTTGCTTATCCTATCTATGGAGACCATCACCCTCAAAGTGTTAGTTGTTCAGTTGTGTCCAACTCTTTGAGATCCCCTACAGTCTGCCAGAAGCCTCTGTCCATGGGATTTCCTAAGCAAGGATACTGGAGTGGGTTGCCATTTCTCCTCCAGGGGATCTTCCCGACCCAGGGATTAAACACCAGTCTCCCACATCGCAGGCCGACTCTTCACCACCTGAGTCACCAAGCTCCCATCACCCTAGAAATATATGTAAAAGGATTCAAGATGATCCTGCTGGAATCAGCTCACTGTTTCGGCCCACAGGATGACATTTTTCAATGTCTACCGTAAAGATTTAAATATAAAGTTCAACTACCCCAAAATACACATTTAAATAAAAGATTAAAAGGCAAGTGAAAACTGGGGAAAACATTTACAGTCTCTCTGATAGTCAGTCTAAGGCTTAATATTCTTAATAGAGTGTTTGAAAATCATTAAGGAAAAGCTGAAAGCCCTAAGAGGAAAATGATCAAAAGATGGGGCTAGAACATACACAAAGAATGCAAATAGTCAATAATGAAAATGTGGGGCAAAATTTCAGCTTCATTGGGAATCCAAAATATTCAAATTAAATAAGATATTTTCACCTAACTAGCAAATTCACTGTTTTCTTAACTCTTAACATAGTTTTGTCAAAAGTTCAAAGTAACAGACTAACCCAGCACTAATCGGAGAATGAAGTTGTTATAACCTTTCTGGGTGTCAGTTTATACTAAAGCCTTAAAAACTGTCACCTTTTCATCCAGAAATTCCAAGAATTTATTCAGCAAATATCAAGGAATTGTATATGGTTTAAGTATGTTCATTACAGCATTGTTTATAATAACATTGTAAACAAGCCTAAATGCCCAATGGTAAAGGAATTATTACATAAAACTCTCTCTATATATATATATGATAAATAGCATACAGCAAATATCATAATTTAAAATATTATAGGCAGAAACCTATTGATCCAGGAAAATTAAGTTATAATACATGAAATACACAAAGATCTCATGCATGGAAATTAAGTCATCCATGCGCTCCCTTCCATTTCCTATACAGATTTTCATCCGTACCATGTCTTCCATGTTGATGGTTAAGAGTCATTAGTATGTTAGCTATTTCTAGTTTATAAACTCCTGTTACTATACCATCTTGTGCATTGTAACTTTATGACAATTCTTTACACACAAATACACTGCGATGTATACATATATATCCACATATCTAGTGATGGGTGGATGGTTGGATAGATGCCAGATATACACCACTAACCCTTTCCCTTTTACACTTTTCACTAGTTATTACATTTTCTGTCATGATTAGATTATAATCAGGACAAACTCCAGTAAATTGCTATTGCTGCTGTTGTTTAGTTGCTGAGTCGTCTCCAACTGTGCTCTTTGGGGTTTCCCCGGTGGCGCTAGTGGTAAATCGGAGCTAGTCTTCCAGTGCAGGAAATGTAAGAGACGCAGGTTTGACCCCTGGGTCAGGAAGATTCCCTGGAGGAGGGCATGCAACCCACTCCAGTATTCTTGCCTGGATCATCCCGTGGACAGAGGAGCCTGGTGAGCTACAGTCCATAGGCTCACACAGAGTTGGACACAACTGAAGCGACTCAGCACGCACACATGCCCTTTGCTCTTTCCTGCAGCCTGCCAGGCTCCTCTGTCTATGGAATTTCTATTACTTTTAAATAAAACAATTCCCCAAACAGAAGTTGGAGGAGCCTTGGATAAAGAGGAGTGTGTATGAAGAAGGCTTAGTAAGCATCAATCTCCAAAGTGGGGCTGCCACCACAGAAGCTAATTTGATCCTAGTCCACACTCCTGGCCCCAAAGGAACTACCAGGAGCTATGTCTCAGTTCCTGGTGCCAGACCTTAAGAAGCATCAGCATTCAGAAACTTTACAACCGGAACCATCAAGCGGTTTGGAAGGGCGTAAGGAACAGTGACTGAGACAGTCAAGATTATCTAACCAGAAGTAGAGAAGGCTTAGTTGTTTCAAAGTACTGAGTCTACTTTGAAACAACTACAAAGCCACAGTCATCAAGACAGTATGGTACTGGCACAAAGACAGACATATAGATCAATGGAACAAAATAGAAAGCCCAGAGATAAATCCACACACATATGGACACCTTATCTTTGACAAAGGAGGCAAGAATATACAATGGAGTAAAGACAATCTCTTTAACAAGTGGTGCTGGGAAAACTGGTCAACCACTTGTAAAAGAATGAAACTAGATCACTTTCTAACACCCCACACAAAAATAAACTCAAAATGGATTAAAGATCTAAATGTAAGACCAGAAACTATAAAACTCCTAGAGGAGAACATAGGCAAAACACTCTCAGACATAAATCACAGCAGGATCCTCTATGATCCACCTCCCAGAATTCTGGAAATAAAAGCAAAAATAAACAAATGGGATCTAATTAAAATTAAAAGCTTCTGCACAACAAAGGAAAATATAAGCAAGGTGAAAAGACAGCCTTCTGAATGAGAGAAAATAATAGCAAATGAAGCAACTGACAAACAACTAATCTCAAAAATATACAAGCAACTTATGCAGCTCAATTCCAGAAAAATAAACGACCCAATAAAAAAATGGGCCAAAGAACTAAATAGACATTTCTCCAAAGAAGACATACGGATGGCTAACAAACACATGAAAACATGCTCAACATCACTCATTATTAGAGAAATGCAAATCAAAACCACAATGAGGTACCACTTCACACCAGTCAGAATGGCTGCGATCCAAAAATCTGCAAGCAATAAATGCTGGAGAGGGTGTGGAGAAAAGGGAACCCTCCTACACTGTTGGTGGGAATGCAAACTAGTACAGCCACTATGGAGAACAGTGTGGAGATTCCTTAAAAAATTGCAAATAGAACTACCTTATGACCCAGCAATCCCACTGCTGGGCATACACACCGAGGAAACCAGAATTGAAAGAGACACGTACCCCAATGTTCATCGCAGCACTGTTTATAATAGCTAGGACATGGAAACAACCTAGATGCCCATCAGCAGATGAATGGATAAGAAAGCTGTGGTACATATACACAATGGAGTATTACTCAGCCGTTAAAAAGAATTCATTTGAATCAGTTCTGATGAGATGGATGAAACTGGAGCCGATTATACAGAGTGAAGTAAGCCAGAAAGAAAAACACCAATACAGTATACTAACACATATATATGGAATTTAGGAAGATGGCAATGACGACCCTGTATGCAAGACAGGGAAAGAGACACAGATGTGTATAATGGACTTTTGGACTCAGAGGGAGAGGGAGAGGGTGGGATGATTTGGGAGAATGACATTCTAACATGTATACTATCATGTAAGAATTGAATCGCCAGTCTATGTCTGATGCAGGATACAGCATGCTTGGGGCTGGTGCATGGGGATGACCCAGAGAGATGTTATGGGGAGGGAGGTGGGAGGGGGGTTCATGTTTGGGAACGCATGTAAGAATTAAAGATTTTAAAATTTAAAAAAAAAAAAAAACAAAGTACTGAGTCTATGACACGCCAAAAGGCAGAATAAAAAACAAATTTATGGACTTGAGAAAGTGATGTAACTTGGGAGAAGTCTTGAATCTTTTCTTTTTTTTAACTTTTAAAGAATAGAGAGCTGTTTGCTAAAGGATTGAGCTGCCTTATGAGTCACTCTATGCATCTGATCAGAAACTGGGAATCATAAAAGATGTTTACAGGGAATTTCGGCAGAGAGAATATAAGACTCAGCGACCTCTGAGATTCTACTCCAATTCTGTGCTTCTCTGACGAGACTCCTTCTGCTACAACCACAGTTTTCAAGGACTGCCAAGAGTTGCTTCTTCCTTGCCAGAAGGGTCTCACATGACCCAGCCTGGTGGAAAGAGGGCAGCAGAATTCTAGCTGTCATTCCCCATCACTTTCAACGCTGTGCCTTATTCTGCTCTTCTGGGTGGGATTGTGAAAGGTCTCTTTAATGCTTCCCTAACTATGGGGACATCCTCATAATTAAAAAGGCACATGTCAACAAACCTACAGCCTCTCACAGGCAATAAACTGGATGTCAGAGCCATAGCATCATCTGCATCCAACACACCCATCACAGTCTTCTTTATAGACTCACAGACTTTGAGTCCTAGGGGAATTTTAGGGTGTTGCTTTCTCCACTTTGAAGAAAGTAACTAGTGCTCAGAATGGTAAAGCAGCTTAACTGAAACCATAAACAGTAACCAAGACATGTGTAGAACTTTTGGACATAACAATGCAGCATTCCCTGAACTCTACCATGATAAACTACCTCTAAATAATTTCTAGTGGAGGTCTAGAAATACAAGTTCACTCCTGCCACACCGTTTATCCATCCAATCCATTCACTGTATGTCCTCAAGTATAATGATCAACGTAGACGGTCTTCAAATTCTTTTTCCTTTCTATCTATATTCCTTTCCTAGCTCTCCAAGAACAATTCCCTGAAAAACTAGTTTTTAGAGTCTGTTTTTTTTGTTTTTTTTTTTAATGTGACTTTCATGAAATTAAGAATGGTTTCGGTAGAGCTGGGCTGAAATTCACCAGATAATACAGCTTATAGCTCTGCATATAGCTTATCATTCATCCATTCATTCATTTTAAGAATGTTTTGAGTGCCAACTTGGTGCCTAGCACTCTGCTAAACTCTCAGACTATAAAGATAGCTGAGGCATGGTCCCCAACTGTCTAGTCATAGATACAGACAGGGAAGCAGCTACCATGTGAGGCAGCATGGTGGGTTAAATTGGATGATGAGTCCTACTCTGAGGAAGGAGAGAGCTAGGTTTGGGAAGACTTCAAAGACAGGTTTTGAGCTACGTCTCAACCCAAATGAATGCTCATCTTTTGAGCATATACTTGCACTCCATGCCAAATTTGGTGGTGAAAGAATGTAAGAAGAAGAGATAGCTTGATCCTGGCACTCAAGTAATTGACATTCCATAAAGCTGATTTAGCACCAGAAGGCATGTCTGTGACATCCATCTCCAGTATGTCAGGTTCTCAGTGAGTACCTCCATCTGGGGATGTGAAAGATGTACCAGACAGGGCACCAGTGCTTAGCATCCATGGGAAGAGAGAAAAGAAGTTGGACTGGAAAGGAGAAATCATACAGGACAGCTTATATTAAGCAGTGTGGGCAAGATGGACTCTAGATGTTGAGAGAAAAGTAATTCAGGCACTCAGTCCAGTTCAGTCGCTCAGTCGTGTCCAACTCTTTGCGACCCCATGAATCGCAGCACGCCAGGCCTCCCTGTCCATCACCAACTCCCGTTTTGGCCCACCTGACTATGTTTCTGCTGAAGTCATTATAGCAAGTGAGTCCAGAGGTGAGGAACATGTACCCTCCCTATGAACATGCAAGATGCCCCCAATGTCTTGTTCCCATCACTCTCTCCATCTGGCTGTCCTCCTCTCTTCTCAGCCCATCTTCCCTACATTTCTCCCACCCTGGAGATAGGGCTTGGTTCTGGGCTTTGACTATGTCTCCAAAATTATTTTGATTCACGGCTTGAGATTTTACAAAACCACACATGCACGCATGGAGCCTGTGGCCTCAGGTTCTTGTTTGTTTTTAAGAGTCTAAAGGGTGAGTTTGTGTGGCGGGTTCTATAAATGGAGGTTTTCTTTACTGGGGAGATGTAAGGGCGCGGCCATGGAGTGCTGCAGCCGCGGTATGTGTGCATGTCGCCATGGGGCAGGATCCAGCGCCCGGCGGGGGAGGCTCCCACAGCCATTGGGCAAACATATGTTAGGCCAAGAACACAGCTCTTCAACCTCATGAACTGTTTGCTTGAAAGATAACAGTGTCTCTTCCACACAAGCCTTTCACCACCCTCCACAAAGGGAATTTTTAATTCAACAGATGGTGTCTACTCATTGCAAACCAACCAGAAAAGAAGACATTTACATGGCTGGGCCTCCAGGCCCTAGGGACCCAGAGGGGCCTTCATCAAATGCTTGCCCAAAGACCAGCTCCCCATGGGCAGGGCCTCCTGGAATGGAATCGGGCCAGGAAAACCAGCAAAAATGTGCCAACTGCTGATTCTGTGAGGTCTCAGTTGGCTGAAAAAGGTGAAAACATGTTTTCTGTCCCGGACTACAAGATAGCTTTATATCTCCTTCAGGAAAGAAAGCCCTGGGAAATATGGTGACCTCTGAAAGTGGCTTGCCGCTGCAGCCTTTTTCCATCTTCTAACAACTCTTGCTCTGTGCTTTGCAAAAGCCTTCAAAGAGCTGTGCCAGGTTTGCGCTCCATTTCATATAATGGCACATTCTGGGCCCTGAGGACCAACACCTAGCAGAAGCGACAGTGCTCGGAACAGAGGAGAGAGCCAACGCTTACAGATGCACAGAGAGGAACAAGGGATTTTCCTGAGACTAAATGAAAGTTCTTTCATCCTTGTCTGCCTCTCTGGTTATCTGATTGCTGCTCTTGGGGGTAGAATGTCCTAGTGGTGATTTTCCAAGGCGTGTGGTGTTCCGATCTTGTCAACTCAGTGAACCAAACACCAACATCGTGAGTAGACAAAGAGCGCTAAATTAGGGGACAGGAGCTCTGTTTCAAGTCCTCGATGTGCTGCAAGACTTTGGGAAAATAATGCCACTCAGGTTTAACTTTCTAATTCATCACAGGGGCAAGAAAATCCCTGACTTGTATAGTTTGCATATATTGGAGTGGGGAAAGCAAGGGATAAGGTATATTTAAACAAGCCTAGATTAAATATAAGAGTTGCTGATATTTGAAAGACTGTTTTGAAAACAATAATGTGCATATTTTCAATAGAGGTTAATTAGTTTCTGGGAAAAAATGGAAGCAAGTGGCCAAAGCTTTGCAAGAGATACTAACACTTATTCAGATCAAAAGAGGGAGAGGATCTTGCGGGAATCTTTGAAGAATGAGCAGAAACCCTGATTCTTGTCCTGACTTGGCCACTACCTTTCTGCAACGCTTCAGTTACATCCTTGCCCCTTACTTTTTTGCAAACTGTGGGGGCTCGATTCAATTATTTCAGACATCTCTTCCCTTTGTAACATTCTCTGCTCTGAAGTGTGTTACAGGAAGAAAAACACCCAAACAAAACCAAAGTTTTATCATATCTTTAATTATACCGCTGCTGCTAAGTCGCTTCAGTCGTGTCCGACTCTGTGTGACCCCATAGATGGCAGCCCACCAGGCTCCCCCGTCCCTGGGATTCTCCAGGCAAGAACACTGGAGTGGGTTGCCATTTAATTATACTACCATTCATTAAAAAGTTCAGCATTCATGTGGCAGGTCATTCTCAACCTTCCTGTAGCCCCAAAATGGGGTTGAAAGGCAGGGGTGCAGAGAAAGTTTCAAGTCTCAGGTATGAAGTCTGATTAACAAGGACTATCTGAGAGGGAAAAGTAGGGGGAGAAAAAAATACCACCCCTCCGCCCCTGTGTTTTTTCATCTTTCCTGGCATCCTAGACTAGGGAGTGACAGGCAAAGTGACACAGTGCTCAGAGGGCAAAAGATAAATGTTTGATGAATTGGCCATTGGTAGGGAAGCGATGGGCTTTGTACGTGCATAATGGCTGAGCTGCCTTCCCGTGTCGATCGCCTGCCAAGATAAGAAGCCATAATGAATGGACCTTGAGATGTTCTGGACAGGAACGGTTTGCATGTGACTTGTTTTAATAAAATTAATTTTAAAAAGAAGAACAACAGCAATTTGGTGGGACCAGAAAGGCTGAGAATTACAAATATCCAGAGTGGACACTAACTGTTGGTTTTTCCATTCACTGTGCTTGTCAAGTCAGCAGAAGGAAAAAAAAGGTGATTTTGTTGCAACCTTGTGTCATCAGAAAGGCTGTCTGAACTCAGTATTGTGCAGAGACCCTGAGATATAGAAATTAAATGGCTTGCCTGCACAGAAAAGTATCCTGATATGCGCAGAATGGATCATCCATTCATTCCCCATCAGCAAAACTCAAGTGAGCATCCCCTACCTAGGGTGAGTGAAACAGGTCTGCTCCCATCCACAGCAGATCCTGGTGGGCCTGGCTTTTCCAGCAAAGTGAGGAACACACTCCTGGTCCACGGACTCCTACTATGCTAGGTGTCGCTGCAGTGCAGCCAGGACCGTACATCCTTGGACATGCCCTGATTCTAGTGAATTTCTAATTTCTGTATTTATTCCCAGATTTGGGTCTTCTGGCCATACATTTGTGCTGGGCTTCACTGAGTTTACTAGGTCATCTTCATCAGAACAACACGCTGCCTGTGAAAGTACCACAGCGGTGTTTTACCACCAAGAGCAGCAGTCACGGAACCGGAACGACAGACTTTACCCCAGGTAGCCTCTGGCTATGCCTGTGAGTAAATTATTTGGCTTTTTCCATATATAAAATGAAGGATTGGAGCAGATGATTTGCTCCATTTTCTTGACTAAAATTATTTGAGGCCTTGAGAAAACAAACACTCTGATAGGCCTGAGAGTACAAACCTGGCTAAGATATCCTCATGTTCTCAAGGGGCCCAAGGTCTCATGAAACAAGGGCAAAAACACACAACCACAACACAGTGAGGTGTAGGCGCTCCTTCTGCCTCTAGATGACCTTAAAAGATCTCTAAGTTCCCTTCCAATACTCCAATTGTCTTAAAATTAGCATTCTAACATCTATTTTTCTTTGATTATTAAGACAAAGTACAGACTTACAAAGAAGTCTGGATATCCAAGCATTCTAACAGTCACTTCCATGATACTGTGCATTTTCCCCATGTTAGAAAAATCCAATGCAAAATGTAACATTAAATATAAGTGCCCCTTTTGTATGGTGACAGATGGTAACTAGACTTACTGTGATGATTATTTTGTAATGTACAGAATCACTATGTTGCATACCAGGAACTAACACAATATTGTAGGTCAGTTATACTTCAGAAGCAAGCAAGCTAACAAATTCACAGAAAAACAATCAGATTTCTGGTTACTAAAGGGCGGGGGAGAGAGAATTGGATGAAGGCGGTGAAAAGGCACAAACTTCCAGCTACAAGACAAATAAGTACTGGGGGTGTAATATGCAACATGATAAAGAGAATTAACACTGCTGCTTGTTACAAGTGACAGTTGTTAAGAAAGCCCTCATCACAAGGAAAAACTATTTCTTCTATGTAATTTTGTATCTGTATGAGATGATGGATGTTCACTCAACTTATTTTGATAATCACTTCATGACGTAGGTAAGTCCAGTCTTAAACTGTACATCCTAAACTTATATAGTGCTGTGTGTCTACTAAGTCAGCAAAACTGGAGGGAAAAAAAAAAAAAACAACAACAACAACAACGAATCGCCAGTCTAGGTTCGATGCAGGATACAGGATGCTTGGGGCTGGTGCACTGGGATGACCCAGAGAGATGGGATGGGGAGGGAGGTGGGAGGGGGGTTCAGGATTGGGAACACATGTTCACCCGTGGCAGATTCATGTTGATGTATGGCAAAACCAATACAGTATTGTAAAGTAAAATAAATAAATAACTAAATAAATAAATTACCACACACACAAAAAAACACACACACAACCGAGGGGGGGTGGGGGGGACAAAAAACCTCCTCCTTCCTGCCTCTGAGTGTTTCCTTTTTTCCATGACTGCAAAAGGAAAGCCACTCATTACTAAACAGCTCAGCAAGGCTCGTGCTATTGGAGAATATAAAGTTTTATGAGCAGGTCTGTCCTCCTCTCTCTGGGTGTAAGTGAGAAAGAGAGTGAGAGAGAAAGCCGGAGAGGTCTGGCTCAGGAGTCCAGGGTGAATTATAGACTGCCGCTCAAGATTCACAGCTCTTCGTGGTAGGAGGTTAATATTCTCACATGTCATTAGGTCTGCTGGCTCTCCTGATGGTTCACTGAAGCAGGCAGCAAATTATTTCCTCACTCTGCAGAGGACAGCCCACTTCAAAGCAAGGGAACTCAGGTCAGGATAGGCCTCCGGGAGGATTCATGACTTGGGATCACCAGGGGTTGTCTATAGGTAAGAATGGGCCCAAAGCCTTTGACAAAAATAACTTTTTGATCCGTCTTGACCTGGCTTTCAAGTCAGACCTCCAGACTTTATTCCTATCACCTTCTAAGGATAGAAGACTGGGTAACATGTCTGGTCATTCTATCGCCACTTGAAGTGCCTTCCACCTACTCTCTGCTGCTGGGCCTCTCACCTACAGTTCACAGCAGAGACTAAACATCTCCTCCTGGGAGGGAGACTTCTGGCCAAGGCAAACCCAGCTGACCGTGCCTGGACTCAAGCCCCGAAGGGCTGCTGGGCTGCACGCTCCTTCCACCAGCAGCCACGGACTTGCTGTGTCCTCCTTTTATCCCAGTTGTCTTACTCTTGTCTCCCTGACAATCAGTTAAGCTCTGGGCCCACAGGATCAATGGGTTCTCTCTCTTTGTGTCTCCCCTGATGACAGCTAAGTAGGAGGAGGGAAAGTCTTACCTACCTGCCCTGGACACAGGCCCAAATCCTGATCTTGTCTCTTTTCCATAAGAAAGGGACAAAAAGAGCCCCAGAAATGTTTACAACATAGGCTCATTCAACTATTTCTTTTCAGGTACCTTGGAAAATACTACTTCTAAAGACAGAATGAGGAAAGAACAAGACACAGAAAAAGTCAGGGGGAAACTCAAGGCTGTCTCTCCTCAGGCCCCGAATTACTAAGGAAGCATGTTTCCTGCACATACCCACCACAGTCTGCATTCTGTCTTCTCAGGTTGAGGTTCTTTAAACAGCAAGAAGGCTGTCCTGGGGGGGAAGCTATTACTAAGAAACCTGCATATGAGAGAAGCCCTCTCCTTCTGCACAATCTGAGAGGGTGCCCCCCCCCCAGGGAGGGGTTTGAAGGGACCTTCCAGGGAGTCTGGAGGACATACTTCTAACAGGCCATGTCCGGGCACCATCCCAGGGCCCCCTGAGTGGCCACCACAGCCCAGGGGCCAGGCAGAAGCTCCTGTCCAGTAGCTGTGGGGAAGTCTGACGAGTCTCACCTTATAAAGGAGAGGGGAGGGGGGTGACAATACTAACACTGGGCAACCCCCTGGCCCCCTCTTCAAACCTGGATGCACAAACACAAGCTGGGAAGAGCTCTTGGTAGACAAGAACGCACTGGGGATGTGAGGGGCAAGCATCCCTGTTCCAACCCCATCTTCTCCTTCTGCCCTCACCCGGAGATTTTATCTTCTGCTTCCCACTTCTCCCTACCTATGCTCCTAGAGAATTCTACTCCCTTGCCTCAAAAATATTCTGACCTTCTTTAACATCATCGGTTTTCCATAACACACAAAAGAAACAAAAGCACTGGAAAATGAACAAAAGCACAGCTATATACACCCAGGTTCCAAGGATCTGCATATATACAGTACAGAGGACTCAGAGGTCAGGCAAGTAAGCCCCAGCTGCTTCACTCCCAGTCAGACTCTAAAACCAAATCTCCAAAAAGTAAAATAAAACCAAAGCTCCCTTGAGCTGTCACACAGCTCAGCAGTCCTCCCATGGCTCCATTAAAGCACGTTTAGTGAGGCCTCAAGGGCAGAGCACTGCGCTAGTGGTCAGCAGGCTAGACTCCAGTCCAACTCACTCAACATGCTGGACGTGAGCAGGGCCCTTCCTTCCCCTCTTTGGGTCTCAGATTTCTCCAGAGCAGAATAAAGAAAAAGGGGTGATATTACCAGGGTGTCTAGTAGGGTGCATTAGAATCTCAGAGATACTTATTAAACACACAGAGGCCAAGGTCTACCCTTAACCTACAAATCAGGTTCTTCATGGGTGGAGACTGGATGAGTACAGTTAATTCCCCACATCATTTCTATGTACACAGAAGTGTGACAAAGAATGGGGTCCTCCAACTCAAATACCTTCAGGGACCAGTCGGGTATTGAAAGTCTCTATTTCAATGAATCCAAGGTTTATCCATTACAGAAACACCATTATTCTACATCTTGGTGAATGAGCAAAACCACTGTAAGTTAAAAATGACCCAATGCTTTCTACCTGAAAATGCCTCAGGAATTCTCTTCCTTTTTTATATCCTGTTCATTGCTTTCCAAGAAACTATGAATCAAAGTCATTACTCCAACAACAAATATTTGCTTTATAATATCAAGTTTAAGCCCTCTCCATTTACACAATTAATTTGTCCTTCCATGTCAAATCACAGTGAATTTTCAAACAGCAAGCGAGATGTTATATACAGATGTATTTCTATATCAACTGAGGTGAAAATAATCAGAACTATAACCAAGTTGGAATGCGTACTGACAACAACATGACAGCTGCCTCCTGGCCAACAACAAATTTAAGTAGCCATCAATTTTAAGATGGATTCAGGGAAGTTAAAATGTGAAAACAGATTGTGTATCTTAGAAGAGATAAGATACAGAAAATGCAGGTAGGGCAATAGGGAGTAGTGAGGACTGAGGAAATTAGAGTACATGCTCTACCCAAAGGCATCCACATTTGTCCTGGTGTTGTCCACAAGCAGCAGTAGGCTGCATTGGCCCATGGACAGGACAACAATATAATTTGTTTTCTAAACCAGGGCATCTCCCAGAGTTGAGGGGTAACTGGTTATGCCAGGAAACCAGGCTTTAACTACAATAGTCCTGGACCAACCAGGACAGAAATTACCCTACCCATAAGCAGCATAGAAACCCCTGGGTAATGTGAGGACCAGCACTCAATTAATTCTAATATTCAGATCTGTAACACCGTGCATCCACTGAAGCTATTTTTCGATCTCTATCTTTAAAACTCCCAGCAAGACTGACCTCCTGATGCCTGTAGCATTCACCTAACTCTCTACCTCTCCCTGGCAGGCCCCCCAAGTGATCCCTACAATTGTTTGAAGAGATGTGATCAGTGGTTCTCACCAGGGGTGACTTTGCTCCCCCCCACCCCAGAGGACATGTAGCAAAGTCTAAAGACAGTTCTGGTTGTCAGGCTGGGAGGCACTGCTGGCACTTGGTGGGCAGAGGCCAGGGATACTGCTAAACAGCCTACACTGAACAGGAAAGCCCCCACAACAAAGACTTATCCAAACGTCTCAAACATCATTAGTGCTGAGGCTCCCACCATTTGCCCTATGTGAGGATCCGAATCTTCACAAGGCATTCTTTCCACAAGGGTACTGGTTATACTGGATTAAGGGCCCACCCTGCTCTAGCATGATCTTATTTTAACTACTTATGTCTAAAATACTCCTGTTTCCATATAAGGTCACACTCTGAGGTCCTGGGGTTAAGCCTTCAATATGTGAACACAGGGGAGACAGGCATCCTGTAACATCTCCTAAATGACTACTATTCCCATCAAGAGCACCAAGGTTCTCATCGGTGCCCAGGGAAGTAATGCCATAAAGGCAGCCTCTGTGAGCAGCTGTTTGAGCCAGGCCTCAGAATATAAACAGTGCTGTGGGAGTCAGCCCCACGCTTGCTCCTTAAACCATATTCATTTTCCCTCTCCTTTCCCCAGACCTGGCTTCCTATTCCTGGTTTAACACAACCATCATTCAGAATTTAAAAATACAGCACGCTATTTATCTAAAGTTCACACTTGCATCCATCTTCATTCTCTGAGACACGGCCACGAGCCTAGAGGTAAGTGAATAATGCTGGCATGAAGTCCGTGTCCAATAAAGGTTTGTTCCTTTTTCTTTCCCCTCTCAGTCCCAATGATGATGTCACAAAACCAGGATATCACGGAAGGGGATCTTGAGCATTCATTCAGAAAACTGTGATTCTCAAACAAAGAAGCATTTTAAAGATTCTCGTTAATCCTTGGCTTAAATTAAGAAAAGGCAGGGAAGCCATGGCTATTGTATTGACACCAAAGAAAAACAGACTGAAGACAAAAACAAAACTACCTCCTAAAATAAACAAACACACCAAAGCTAACAAATCAGAATAGACGGAGGCCCTCATCATGGGCGCCATCAATGCTACAACCTTCAGCAGCCATCAGAAGTCATGGCCATGAGTCAGAAATCACCAATACCAAAGGAAAAAAGTTACCATATGTTTAAAGGTAACATCCACAGCCTTGCTTATGCCTGAAGTATTAGACAGTTGCTGCATTCAAATTGTTTATAATTCTCATGGAGAGACAAGAAGTCGACATGTGGAAATTAAACAATACGAGATTCAAGGAGTAATTTAAGATCACAATAGAACTGTCACAAAGCAATATATGATTATATGCCAAATAAACAATATAGAAAATAAGTACAGGAGCTTGGAGGGAGGGATTCCTTTAGGCTAGAAGTCCAGGAATGACACTTCCTATGACGTAGATGCTCAACTAAGATTTGAAAAGGATAGAAGTATATACTGTATCATATCTTAAACAGAGGAGTGGGCAATAGAGGTTTTAGGAAGATTTTAGAAGAAATATTATTTAATGATTAAAGACAACTAGTAAAACGTGCCTAAGTTGGAAACCTCACTCTTAAGTGACCCCAGAATGACAGGGATGGGCTGTTAGGACCGATAGTGGTATTGCGGGGGCATAATGGTACCTAATGATTCCTTCCTTCTGGTGTTCACGTCCCTATGTTACCCCCCCAGCTTGAATGTGGGCTGGACCTAATGAACGCGGCAAAGTGATGGGATCTCTCTTCTTTTTTCTCTTTTTTTCGAGATAAGGTCACAAAAGACCATGACTTCTGCTTTGCTGGCTCGCTTCTCTTTTTCTCCTTTCCTCACTCACTTCCTTGAAAGCTAGCTGCCATGCTGTCAGCAGCCCTGTGAAGAAGCTCACGTGGCAAGTAACCGAGAGAGGCCTCCAGCCAGCACCCAGGATGAAAATGGGGCCTTAGTCCAACAGCCTGTGAGGAACGGAGTCCTGCCGATAACACGTGAATCAGTTTCAGAGTGGATCCTCCCTAACTGAGCCTTGAGATGATTACATCTCTGCCTGTCATATTGGGGCTCTCCTGGTGGTTCAGCAGTAAAGAATACACTGGCAATGCAGGAGACACAGGTTTGATCCCTGGATTGGGAAGATCCCTTGGAGAAGGACATGGCAACCCACTCCAGCATTCTTGCCTGGGAAATCCCATGGACAGAGGAGCCGGGCAAGCTACAGCCCATGGAGTCACAGAGTCGGAAACAACTTAGCAACTAAACCACTATCATCTTAATTGCAGGTCTGGGAGACTGGATTAAGCCACATCTAGACTCCTGACCCACAGAATCTGTGAAAAAAAAAAAATTTGTTGTTTTAAGCTATTACATTTGGGAGGTGATTTGTTACACAGCAGCAGCTAACCAATACAAAAAGCAAGGTGCTGATGCCTCTAATTCTCTAATTTGCCTTTTCATTCTTAAGATAAATGGGTATCAGAAAAAATTAACTGACATTGGGAGATAAAGAAGAACAAAGGAAAACAAAAAATACTTATATATAAGTAGCGATTATAGATTAGATTTTGGGTGTCAGCCAGTTTGCATTTACATGTATGAGTGAAGAGACACAAGCCAAACACCAGGTGATCTGGTCTCCAAATCTCCCCTAGCAGCCTGTCCTAGAGGAAGTAGATATTTAGACATTGTGTCCAGAGATCTGGCCTCCTGAAGTGGAGCTGGGACACTCTAGGTCAGGTCTCCCATAAATAAAAATGTGAATGTATCATTCCTTAGAGCACAGAGCCACACTCAGGGATCCACAGCCAGGGGTATCAGTCTTACTATGCAGGCTTTTCTCCTGGACACCATCTCCTAAAAACTTACAAATGAGTCCAACCTCATGAACAGAAAGATTCAATGACTTGAGCTCATGTCTGTGAGTCAAAGTGGCAACAGTCTGCAGAACTTCTGCCTTCTCAAAGCTGAGTTGCTACTCTGGGTCAGGCCACCCACTTCTGAAGGTACACATTTTGGACCCTGGAAGGGACAGGGTTAAACCAGAACTCACTGTAGGGATTGTCTTTCTGTGTGAGCACGTACACAAGATCTTAGGTTGGAGTTCCCAGAAGCAGACTTTGAGATGAGGACATGAAAGTAAGACTTACTTGGGAGGTGATCACATAAAGCATCAGAACATGAGTTAAGAAAGGGAAAGAAGTTAATAAAGGATGTATGACAAGGCAGGTTACTGCTGCAGGCCACTGGGATCAACCCCTCTTTAGGGTATGGATCAGTAAACTTTTCACATCAACAGTCAGACAGTATGTTAGGATATGTCAGCCATATCATCACTGTCGCAATTACTCAACTCTGTGTAAGCAGCCACAGATAGTAGGTAAATGAATGAGCATAACTGTGTTCCAATAAAACTTTATTTACAGTAACAGTTAGGAGGCCAGATTGGACCCTGGATCCAACTCCTATTCTAGAGTAGCATGGGATGAAATGTGGACCACTTCTTAGCAAAATCTCCAATGAGATGTGAGGGAGCTGGGATATTTATCTGTCTCCTCTCATTAGTCATTGGTTGAGGGCTGAGCAGGTTCCAGTGGCCCAAGAAAAGAGCAGCAGTTTGGCACACACAGGAATGGTGAGTGCCCAGGGGCTACGCAGAGGGCACTCACAGCTACAGAGGCCCTATCCCAGCCTAACCCACTCTTAGAGAGGACCGGAAGAGGGAGGTAATGGAAAAAGAGGACAGCAGTGGACACAGAGGATTTTTAGGATGGGCAGTGTGGACTGTCAATACCTTTCCCCTCCCTCTCTCTATGCTCTACTAGACTTTTAAGGAACTGTCACTATGAGGAATACAGCCTGTGGAGTTTTCCAGTAACATAGTTTACCTGCTGTCCCACAAGTCCTAACCACGTCCTGACCACATCAGGAGCCTCAGCCCTTTAGTATACTAGGAGACTCCTTCCTCCTTAAAGAACATCTTCCCCTGTGCACTTTGTGATATTAAAATGTCAGTTGATTGGGGAAAATCAACAGAAGAGATTGTGCAGCTATGGCGTGGCTGATGCCCACCCACTCCATCCTCACAAAAAAGGACCCCTCCTTCCATACCCCAGTTAGCGTCAAAGAAAAAAAACATTAAATTAAATCATCTTACTATGTAATTGGGCCTAGGCCTCAGGCTGCAGCAGTAAAGAAGGGATTAAGGGCAGAGCCACCTGGGCAGCCATTCTCCTGGGTCCCATTACCACCCCCTCACTCCTTTTTATAGCCAACAGATTAAAATGCGAGCCTAGCAATCTTTGATCTTCCACTTGCTGACACAAATCCTTTCAAGCTTCCAACATTTTCTGCTGAGGTAATTAGTACTAATTAAAAGGTTTCCAACAGTCTTTGCTCCATTCCCCCCCCGCCCCCCATGTGTCTCCCCCTGCTCCCCCTCCCCCCAAAAAACTGCTTTTACAAGTACCTTCCATCCCCGAAACACGGGCATCCCTCACTTTCTTTATCTGACTTGGCCAGATCAAGTAGATTAGTGACTCCATTATTTCAAATACAAAGCCAGACAACAGGTTTTTACTATCACTCCTGACCTGTGGGGAGTGCATGGGCTTAGACAGGAACAAGCATCTTGGCTTGTATGAAAAGACAAGCCAATTATGCAGGAAGAGACATCGTGCAGAGTCTTCTTCAGCCCAAGAAAAGATACCCTTTAATGATGAAGTGTTTCTCTCCAGCGTCATGAACCCTCACGTGTGCACGCACACACATACACATGCTGCTTTACTGTGCAAACTGACAAGCTGCAAAAGCTTGCTTCCTTGCTTGTTTTGTCCCCATGCTTTCTTTTTGTTTGGAGAAGTTATGGGGCAGAGAAATATCCATATGAACTATTTAAAGGATAACGTCCAAAAGTTAAAGAAAGAACCATCTTAGCAAAGTTTGGAAAAGACTTAAAGGGAAACACACACACACACATGCACACAAGTTTAGCCATGGATTCAGATTCCCGGCTGAACAATTTCCCCTCTGACTCTGCCGTGGGGCACCGGCCATGGAAGCTTGGGTGCTGCATCTGAGCTGCAGCCCTGACTGGGGCTTCTCAGACACACCAAGGCCCACAAGCACCTGTCCCTACGAAGAGGGCCGCTGTGGTCTGGCTGGCAAGATACATCAGGTCAAGGAGGGGAGGAACCTGGTACAGACTAAAGGCTACAGCAACTGGGACTCTATTCCTCACCTTTGACTTAGCAAGAACAAACATGGAAAGGGTAGACGGTATTAAAATCTCACTTAATCCCCCTCCATCTCTTTCTTACAGACGTGAAGACTGAGACAGGGATGGCTGCTTCCTCCTCAGAGCACTGTGTGACTTGCAGGCAGCTCCCACCCACCTCAGCCCCCCACCCCCTAGAGGCAGGTGTGAGAAGTGCTCCTCTTGCCTCGATAGGGGCAGTACTAAGGATACCAGAGGTGGCCCTGTGCTCAAGGTCACACATCAGTCCACAGCGATTCCTCCCAGGCTCCTTAGTTCATCCCAGGGGTGGGGAAGTGAGACGGCTCACATCCTCTCATATCCTTCATGCTCGCACCCAGCTTTTTCAGGAGGTTGGGGCCAACCCCCACCCCCCACCCCTCTTGCGGTCTTATGACAGCAATAGCTGCAGCAAGAAAATGCTTTTTTCTAACTCAGCTGCTGGGGTCTTGTATAAAATGGGTAGAGATACTCCTCTAAAGTTGCAGGACCAGGAATCAGTCACTCCAGACCCCAAACGGGTTTTGATGAGGCTCTCCTGATTAGTGTGGGATGCCATTAAAATCTATATCCACTCCCTGTCCAACACCCGCCCCACGGGGGGGAAAAAAAAAAAAAGGCTAATGCTGAAAAGTAATGGATTTAATGATCTAGAAAATCTAGACGCTGGAAACTCCAAGGGAGATCATATTAAATTAGACCAGTACAAACAAGCCAAACTAGATTTATCCTCTTGTGGTCACAGATTTTATCTACTAAACCAGGTTTTCAGGCTAGTGTCTCTTTTCAATGAATAGAATTTTTGAATGTCAAGTCCCAGCGTTCCTCGTGGAGGATAATTTACCCCCAGGATCTCTGTTCAGATGGGGCTGGCTGTACCCGGTATTGGAGAAGACCGGAGACACACACCACCCCTCCTGTTGCTGTGGCCAGGTCCCCTGTTGAGAACCAGCCATAGGAGGTTTTTGAAGGTGGGTGGAAACAGAGAGCAAGGTACGGAGAGACAAGATGACGTCTTTCCTTGACTGCTGCCTGATGGAATGAGGTTGAAACCTGAGAGGGAGAGGCGGAGGGGAGTCAAGAAATGGCAGGGAATATTCTGGAATGGATGTCCCCTTCTCTTAAAGAGATGTACATGAATTGGATTAAGAGTACCTTAAATACTACTGCGGACCTGGCTCATAAGGAAATCCCTCAGGACCTTCTGCTGGAGCAAAGAGGACATGAGACTATGTTGAGTTTTCCTTCTTCATGGTAAAACAACACCAACACCTCACTTCTAAAGCTAATGGTGAGGAAGTTGTGTTTATCCAGTATTGTTCTCCCAGGGTTCGTCCCCCAGACCAGCTGCTGGGGAAAAGGCTGTCCCCACAGAGGGACAGGGCCGGGTTGCTGAGGTGCTGGCTTGTGTAGCTGCTAAGACATAATTACAATGGAGAGAGGGGGAGGGAGGGAGGGAACTTACTTTTGAAAATTATGAAAAATACCCGGATGGCATCTCTTTGAGGCTTTTGGAAAAGATTTCTGCCAACGGGTAAGTTCTGACAGGGGGAAGATGAAATGAGGGGCTGGGGGTGTGGAAAGGAGGGATGGCTGCAAAAAGACAGCCGTCTGTCAGAACCGATGACTTAGCAGCCTGGAATATTTACCCACCCAATCTAGGGGGTGGCTGGGGAGGAGAGGAAAAGCCCGGGCAGCAGTCCATCTGGCCAAAATGACCACACACACACACATGTGCCAGTCAGGTCCTCAGCCCACCAAGAGCTCCCCGAAGGCTCCGAGCATCTGGGAGAGAATTCAATTTGGATACTAATCCAGAGTCTCCCGCTCTGTTGGTTGCAACCCAGACCTGGGGTGAGGAGTCCTGGCCTAGCTTCAGTGAGGGCAGGACGCAGCACCCCACACCCAAACACCAGAGGCAAGTCCCAGCTCCGCTGCCTTGGGTCCCCACACGTGGATTTAAGACATCACACTCTTTCTAAACCAGTCAAGTGAGCTCACCAGAAGGCTCTTTTCCTTCCTAAACTCCGAAAGAAGCAGGAGTGCATACTTCTCACGTGGGATTTGTTCTTTGTTTGCTTGGGGTTTGTTTGATAAGGATACTTATTGGTTTAGTGGGGGAGATAGAGACCAGGAGTCAGGAGCAGTGGTGTACCAAAAAGGTGGGGAGGGTTCTCTTGAGAGTGTCCACTCTGGGAGGAGAAATATTTTGTCACTGACGTTGTTTAGAATAGTCAGCTCATGGTGGTGATTAAAGTTGGAGCCAGAGGCTTTGTTATTGTTTATATGTCCTCTACAGACAAGATATATCCTTACTGCCTGTACCTGGGGTGACCTATCCCCACCTCCAGGTACCCCACTGCTCGGGAGCCCCGGCTTCCAGCACCCTTCTGCTTGCCACAATCTATGTGATCTTGGAGAAGCACTTGACATGTGTGAGTCATAGGTTCTTCATCTGCAAAACGAAGGCAACTGACAAAACTACGGGAAATTGGCTAAATGATTACTTAAGCTCTTCCATTGAAAAGTTTCTAAATATCTCTATTTCCTCCCCAAATATTTCACCTGGAAAACACAGCAGTGGAAGTTATTGCATGTACCTACATTTTAAGGCAAGCGCAGGGCTTACACAGAAAAGGTAGGTTCATTCTCAGAAGCTCTTCAGTACGGCTCAGACATTGGTTCCATTCCCAAAGATGGGGAAGGAATCCACTGAGCCGGACAGTGCTGTCAGCTGGCCCCTCATGGCAGAGGACACAGCTGGGGGAGCCGCAGGGAGTCTGGTTACGCACTCTGCCTGGAGCCACAGCATGCCTCTGCCCTGCAGTCAGGGACGCTGAGCAATGCCACCTATTTCTGTAACACTCCAAGACAGAAGGCAGCCCTGGATTTGAAGGCAAAAGGTGTTTTGTTTTGTTTCTTTACAAAGATGAGTTAATATGTTTCAAGGTCAACTGGAGTAAAGGGTATACCAGGGAAAGAAAAAAAAAAAAAAGGTTTTTAAACTGCTGCGGCTTTAAAAAGCTTCACCAGTAAAGTCCCTCCAGCCTTCAGTCAATGGGAATCAAAACAATGATTTCAAGCTATTTTCTTCGGTCTATAGGCAGGATCACTTAGATGTAGGCTTGCTCCTTTCTTTTCCTTTCCCCCCTTTTCCAAACTGTGATCCATTCCCCACTCCCATGGATGCATTTTGACAGTCTATTGTGCAGTCTTCTCACGACATTAGCCACCTCCACACAAACACTCTTTGGCAACAGAAGTCTCCAGGAGTTGGGGGGAGGGTGGTCCTCTCCCCCTGCTGCCCTCCTGCTTCCTCAAATCCTAGAGGCAATGCCGCAGAAACCTATAAGCAGAGAGGATTTTGAATGCCTGCCTCTTGCTTAAAATTGATTTTCAGACGAAAGCTCCAGAGAGCCAAGTATCCCTACAGTTTGGAACACTCATCATCTCTGACGATGAAGTCATTTGCTGCCATAAGCAGAACAAGGGTTAATGACCCAAAATCGAATAAATTACTGAATTCAGATCTATCATGACCATTGGTTTTAACATAAGCAGCAGCCAGTGAGAGTGGACTCGGAGCCACATCACAAAGACGGACACAGCCTCCCTTCCCCTCCTTTGCTCACAACAGTAAATCCCAAGGAAGAGCATCTCGGACTCAGCCACCAGTTAACATTTCTCACACCAGTGTACGAGGGGCCATGAAAAGTGACTGCATAGTAAATCTGTCTGGAAATCACCTTACTTGAGACACCAGGAGCTGTGCTCGAGTGTATGGGGTGGCGGGGCGGGGGTGCGGGTCGGCGGTGGGGTGGCAGGGCAGGCAGAAGCACTTTCTTCCCTAAGCGGTGCTCTATGCTCTCACCCAGGATGGATGAAGCAGCGGGGTACTGGGACAGGCAGCTCTCAGCACCGCGGTAAAGCCTCAAGCATTTTATCCAAACAAAGGCCAGGGAGGGATGAGGGAGATACAGGGGAAGCAGACGAACTCGTGAGATCAGTTATGGTGGGGGGCAACCCTGCGGCCCTGCTCCAGGACAAAGATCTCAAGGCAAACTGTGCCAGAGTGGAGCTGACAGGCCTGGGCTGAAAACAGTGCTGCCCTAAAGGCTGCCCGCTTCCCTCCCATTCATACAAGGGGGCTTGAAGGCAGAGCATGGGAAAGGAGGGTGGTGTGGGCAGACAGGAGCCTGGGGAAGAGAGACAAGGGGGCGGGTGAATGAAAAACCATGCATAATGGCCCAGGGTTTATTTTACAGAGAACAAAATGGCTCAATTTAAGCACTCTAGATTGCCGAAATTGGCTCGCATGAGATACCGGGGTACCTCCAGGAGAGGACTGGTACATCGCTGCAGGAGACTCCAGGCTCAGGGGGCAGAGAAAGGGAAAACAAATACACACACACACACACACACACACACACACACACGCACGCACGCACGCACGCACACGCGCAGGCGCCTCCTGTGTCCTGAAAACTTCAGTGGGGTCCGGGAGAACCAGAGAGGTGACATGGCAGGGATATGCTTAGCATGGCATCTGAACACCCTTAAAGCTTTTCAAATTGCATCTCTCATCTGCAGGGCTCATCATACCCTGCCCTCTTGCTTTGTGCTCCGAAAATGCCACATCTTTTTAAAGAGAAGCCTAGTTTATTATTTAGTAGGAACGGTGTGGTTTTTTTTTTAATTTTTTTAAGGGCTGCTAATAATTCTGATCCTCCTTTCAAAAACAATCCACCCCTCGCTAAGAAAAAGTCAGAGCGACTGACTAATGGGAGTAATTCAAAGTACCTCAATTAAAATTCAGGTTTTGGCCTTTCGAGCAGTCTATTTAAAGATTTTTTTTTCCTCTAGATTGGTTGTAGACAGATGATTATTAAATATTTATGTGTCTGTGAAAGGGGCTCTTGGAGCTTGACTCTGCTGAGGGCAGAGTTTTCTGGTGCTTCTGTTTCCCCTCTCAGAGGGCCCAGAGAATGATTACTTTATTTGGTGTCTTAACTACTTGGTTTCCAGGAGCCCCACAGACCATCCAGTTGGTTACTATGGTGGGACAGAGGCAGAACAGCTCTTTCTATGTACAAGGCAAAGAAACCAAGAGCCTTATCTCAGCTGAGCTGATTCAGATTCTCCTCGGAACTCCATCCAAACTGTCGCTCCTCTGAGCAGGCCTCTCTGTCCCCCCTGGTCCAAAGGAAGCTCGAGGGCCACTTGGTCCTCCGTCCTCACAGACACTGCCCTGTATTACTGGGTTAACTCTCCAGGAAGACCAAGTTTTATCTTCTTAAATGGTTTATACTCCTCAAAGTCGGGATCTGAGGCTACAACAGCACCCTTACTTCTGACTGGCGGGTTTAGTCTCCTTCACTTTGGGAAATAACACCTCCATTTCAAATTGACCAGAGGGGTGGATGGGTTTTCATGACAGAAAAGGGTCAATGTGCTTTACTACCAAGCTTCTTGGGGGTATGGTAAGAGTTTGAGCAAGGGCTACTCTGCCCTAAGACTAGGAATAAGGACATGGGGGGTGGCACGGGATAGCTGTATCTTCCTAGTATTACAGGCAATAAAGATTCACGAACATTTTTCTACGCGGAATACACTGAGTAAAGCAAAGGGTTTCAGCAAGTTGAAAAGACTAGGTGACTTCCATACTCTGGGATATCACGTTGTTTTAAAAAGTATTGAGCAAAATGTATAATGTATTATAAAAAGAAAGAAAACAATACAGTAATATTTATATAACAGTCCTATGTTTGGGGTAAAAGAAAGGGAGAGAAAAAGGAGAGGGAAGGGAGGAAACCAAAAGAAACAACTGGAATGCTACTCTGATAGAGGGGAATGGATCTATCTTGTCTTCCAGCAATAAAGATTTACAGCTTTTTTTTTTAGTATAAAAGTAGAAGGCAACGGCACCCCACTCCAGTACTCTTGCCTGGAAAATCCCATGGACGGAGGAGCCTGGTAGGCTGCAGTCCATGGGGTCGCGAAGAGTCAGATGCGACTGAGCGACTTCACTTTCACTGGAGAAGGAAATGGCAACCCAGTCCAGTGTTCTTGCCTGGAGAATCCCAGGGATGGGGGAGCCTGGTGGGCTGCCGTCTCTGGGGTCGCACAGGGTCGGACATGACTGAAGCGACTTAGCAGCAGCAGCAACCAACAAAATGATTTTTTTAAAAAGAGGCTATAGTTTCTGTTCCTCAAAGTTGACTTTAGCACAGTGGTTCCTAAATCCTACATCATCTGCAATGAAATACCTGTGAAGGGATTTAAAAATATAGGTACTGAGGTCCATACCTGAAACTTCTGACAATAGACTAAAGTATGGACACTGTAAGTTGTCTCAGGACTTTCTAATAACCTGAAAAGTTTGGTAACCACCAGACCAGGAGATCCACCAAAGATACATCCAATCATCAATCATCTGCCTCCATCTCTATGTCATGATTAAAGGCCAGTAGTAGGCACTGTCCATAACTGAGGGACAGTGATTAACATGGTTATCAATCAGAGTCTGCTCTTAATTTAAATATGAGTGAAGTCATCTATTGGGCCCAAGAATACCCTTTACCTTAGGTGAAAACCTAAGCTGGGACTGCACCATAATATCCAATCATACTTTAAAGAAAATTGAATATTTTTTCACTGTATTATTTGAAAAGTTACTCAGGGGTACAAGTGCCTATATTTAAAGCCAAGTACCTTAAAGCAATTACCACTAAAGTCAGATATTCCACTAGTAACTTACAAGTGTGAACTTGAAAATAACTTGTTTTTAACAGGGGTGAGTTTTTTAGCCAGTCTTTACTCATCCGTGTTTCACTGATTTACTCATCAATTTACTCTTTCCTTCATTCATTCACTCATTCATTCAGAAACTCATCCAACAAATGTTTTTGAACCATTGGAGGCCCATCGAACCCATCGGGGCTTCAGAACTCTGGCTTTACATCCTGCCTCCCAGCCTCCACTGGATTCCCAACACTGCGTGGTGGTACCAGGAGCCACGCAGAGGATCAAGGGCAGGCAGGCGTGGCCACGGCCATTCGCCATCCCTTCTCATCTCCAGTGATCACGCTGCTTCAATCTGTTAGGAAAAAATTATATTCCAGGAGTTCCATTGTTGGCTGGCTCCTTCTTCCCTACCAGACATTGTAAGTTCAGAAACAGCAAACTCATTTCAACAGTACTTTTCTCCTTCAATCTACTCACTTTCCTATCACAGCCTCCCCTGACCACGCTGCTCAATAACGCAACCTCCTCTGCTACCTCCACCCAGGACTACTTACTTCATTATCTGCTCCCTTTTTTTTTCCCCATAGCATTTATCACCTTCAAACATACCATATAATTCACTCATGTATTGTGATGACTGTTGAATATACACTATAAGGTCCACGGAATGTCTGTCAGTTTTGCCCACAGACATGAAACGAGCTCTTATGATAGTGCCTAATGCTCCCTGTGCATGCAGGTTGAGTGAGAAAGGATGAAAGGGAGAGAAGGAAGCGGGGAAAGCTGGTACTTTCTTCCCACCATGGTCCAGGCTTGACTTGAGTTAGTCAGGAAGGTTAATTAGCTGCCAATAGATATGAGTCAAGAGGAAGGATTTGGGGGATTATCAGCCTCCTCTTATTTTCCACCTGCCAATGCCCTCTGATCATGAGATGCTCAGAAAAAGACTACTCTCCTATCATGACCCATGGCTGAAGGACAGCCAAGGGTGGCCCTCCCTGTTCTGACTGCTCTCTAAATGCTGGCCATTGGTTCCTTTCCCAGATACCAGTGAGATTTGTAAAGCTGTAAAGTGCAGAGCCTTTTGCACATAAACACACAGCAAGAAGGTGGCCATCTGCAAGCCAAGAAGAGAACCCTCACCAAGAACCAAACCAGCCAGCATCCTGGTCGTGGATTTCCAGTATGCAGAACTTTGAGACAGTAAGTGTCTATTGTTCAAGCCCCTCAGTCTGTGCTATGTCAGCCTGAGCTGACTCAGACACCATAGCAGGTAGGAACAAGACTTCTTGAATCTACAGAATCATTTCTGTAACACCTGGGCCAGTGCCCGGCTGGGGGGCAGGGCAGGGATGGGCACACTGACTGAAGGCTTAAAAAAGAAACCTAGTCCATCTGGATGGAGTCCCCTGAGCAGCAGCAGCTGCTGAGGGCCAGGATTTGGTTTTAGGTGGGTGGGTGACAGGGGATCTATTCTCAACGCCTTTAATCCATGAGGCACAACAGGCACAGAGTCAAGGGTTCTCTTTTAAAATTTTTAGTGGCCAATAAAATGTGCAAGAGCTGAAAAGTGACACAAAAATGTGAAATGAAAATTGAAGATTAATGTTTAAATAAGTTTCTGAGGGAGAGGGAGAGGGTGAGATGATTTGGGAGAATGGCACTGAAACATGTATACTATCATGTAAGAAACGAATTGCCAGTCTATGTTCGATGCAGGATACAGGATGCTTGGGGCTGGTGCACGGGGATGATCCAGAGAGATGATATGGGGTGGGAGGTGGGAGGGGGGTTCAGGATTGGGAACTCATGTACACCCGTGGAGGATTCATGTCAATGTATGGCAAAACCAATACAGTATTGTAAAGCAAAATAAAGTAAAAAGAAAAAGAAAGAAACAGTATTCTTAGGGGCCAGTCAAATGCAAATCAAGTCCAGCTCAACAGTTACATATAGACGTAACAGTTAAAATCCTAGGAAAATGAATTCAGCCTTAAGCCTCAAATCTGTTAAAATGAGTTTTATAATACTTCCAAAAACTTCACATTGAAACTTCATAAATCATATTTAATGTGAGATTGGGGGTGGGGCTCATTTTAATGTGTTTGCTATACTATATGATAAGGGCACTAAAGGTGCTCAGGGTGTTTAACGATGGCTCTGCTTGTTGGTGGGAAGTCCAGGTAAATACACATGACAGCCAACATTTTCACCTTGGTTTGTGTTTACAGTGTCTTGCTAGGGCAACCCAGCATGACTCAATTAGGACTGCCAACCAGGAAAGTCATGGCCACGCAGGGGGAAGGAAAGCCTTGGGAAGAACAACGAAATCATGGGAAAGAATTTCAGACCCTGGGCTCCTGTAGGAAGCAGGGTCTCTGGGGAGGCAGTGCTAGAAAGCACCAGGTCAGGAGTTAAGACACCTGGATCCTACTCCCAACTTCACTACTGCCAAACCGTGGAACTTGGGATGAAGCCTCAGTGCCTAGGAACCATGCCTGGTACACAGGAGGTACTGGAAAATTTTGTTGAATGAATCAGTATGAGGGATTTTAATGTGTTAGTGTCTTCCAACAGAGAAGGCAATGGCACCCCACTCCAGTACTCTTGCCTGGAAAATCCCATGGACGAAGGAGCCTGGACGGCTGCAGTCCATGGGGTCGCTGAGGGTTGGACACGACTGAGCGACTTCACTTTCACTTTTCACTTTCATGCATTGGAGAAGGAAATGGCAACCCAGTCCAGTGTTCTTGCCTGGAGAGTCCCAGGGACAGGGGAGCCTGGTGGGCTGCCGTCTATGGGGTTGCACAGAGTCAGACACGACTGAAGCAACTTAGCAGCAGCAGCAGTGTTTTCCAATGGCACACCTAAAGACCCTTTGGGAAGAAGTGGGCAGGGAGATAAGCAGACTTTGAACCCCCAAATCTTCCCCATCCTGCTCCCAAGCCATGACCACCTGTCTATTTCTCATCAACTTTATCTACTCAGACTTCCCAGGAGCCTACTGATGCAGGGCTGGGAGGGATCTGAGGAAGCGGGGTCAGCAGTACAAGGTGGGGTGCTGGGGGAGGAGTGTCACATGACCCAACTCTGAAACAGCACCTCATGCCCAGCATGCTTGGTCACCATTAGCACAAATTCAAACGGCTCCCTCCACAGCTCCAAGCTCCCACCTCCCAGCTCACCAAGTTCATCTTTAGGATTCTTTTTTTCCATAGCCCCTGAACAGGTTTCCCCAAAATCTGCTAGAAAAGAAAAAAGACCACCTATATTTAGAGCCTCACCAGGATGATGCACGGGGAGCCCTCTGGCTCACCCCTCCCCACCCAGAATGAGGCTGAGGGGACCAAGGCAGGAGAACTGAGTCAGAGCCATCCCCATGCACGTGGATACACACCCCGACCCAACCTCCTCCACAGGAGCAAAGCTGACAGTCTCCCACAAGACACAGTGGTAGAAGCCATGTTCATCTGCAAGATTTTACATGTTCCTCAATTATTCCAAGAGAACTTACAGACAGAGGTAATCGTCTCCCTTTTATCACTTGCCACACATATAATGTCAGGGCTCTGGCATTCATCAGCCCCACCCTCCCCATCCCTGCCCCCTACCTCCACTACCAAAACCCAAATAATTTCAAAAACATTTTTATCCTAAAATGTTCCCCTCCATTTAAAAAAATTATCTTCAAGAGAAGAGATTTCTTTCCATTTCAATCCCACAACAAGGAGAATGTCAGCCCAGCTTTTTTTTGACAGACAAATTATTGAATCAAAGAGAAAATGCCATTAAGCTCACAGGTTAGCAAGTGTCAGGAATGGTTTAAAGAGATATCCCCATTTATCTTCCAAACATGCACGAAATGTCACTAATGTGTGTTTATCATGTATAATCAGACAAAGAAAATATCGAAATAAAGTACTCCTGCATACAATAGAAATCTCCTTCCATCCTTCAAGATATCAGTGCTATTCAAATAGAATAATAATGATGAGGCCTCTCTCTTGAAAATGGAAATCAAGTGAAATGTAGATAGAAATGATTTTTTTTTTTTGGTAGTTGATGTACATTTCTAAAGTGCATTAACAGGAAATCCAGAACTTTTTAGGTCAATTATATTGTCAGTATTGTCAATGCCACTGAAATGAATACTGAAGCAGTGCCCGTTTTTGCTGGAATCAAGCTACAGAAGAAACCCCTGGATTGAGGACTTACAGAGGAACTAGATGCAAGCTATAAGCCTGACATTGTTCAAGCACGCACATATGTGTGTGTGAGTGTGTGTGTGCATTCTCATTCAAATCAATCCGCGTGCCAGGCACTTGAGCTTACTATAAATCTCAATAGGGAGGAAAAATATCCACAACTGATCTAAATCCTGGCATTATTTTGCTTCCTCTTCTCTCTCCATTATGATGAAGCTTATTTTTTATAATTCGGGGACTATGACAACAATAAAACCTAGCCTCCAAATAAGTCCATTGGACAACAAAAGCTCTCTAATACTCATTCCAGATTTGTAATACCAGGAAAGTGAACTGGAGAGAAGACAGTCTTTGCATCAGAATCCATAGGTGCCTACGAGCCTGGTGGGCTACAGTCCATGGGGTCGCAAAGAGCCGGACAAGACTGAGCGACCTCACTCTCTCACTCACAAGTCTGAATAAAGTTACGTATTTCAACCTGGGAACATCTTCACCCTTATGGATTTCCCTCCCAGCAGCCCCGGGAGCTGTGTAACCTACTTCCCTACTTTCTGGATAGAGAGTTCTCCAAGAGCAGATGCCACATTTGTTTTGCCCATCATAGAGTATCATGACCTTCAGATAGCTCAAGAGGTTGGTGAGCATAGAGGTGAACAGATAGTTGGAAAAAAAGGAGAGTTTTCTCTTGGGTCTCTTGAGAGACCCTCAATCCCACACTTCCCTCATCCTAGGATAGTCCGTAACCTTATAGGAGAATGGCCAAGGTCCTGACATCCATGTGCCTGGGTGGTGGGGGAGGAATAAGTTACTTCCTCAAGAGTGCTTCTGCTCTCCCAGCTGACCACATTAAACTCCCACATCAAGTGCAGTATAAGGCAGGGGGATGAATGCAAAAGGCAAGGGTCATGAAATAGTGGAGTGCAGTGTCAAAAGAGCAAGATTCAGAACCAGGCTGCCTCCTGGTCCCACCATCCAGCTGTGTGGCCATGGACCCGGGATCCTCCTTCTCTGAGCTGATGTGAGTTAACATGTGTAAAGCCCTTACAACGGTGGATGGTACACAGTACGTGCTCAATAAGTTATTATTAAGGTATTATTTTTAATAGCTATTATCATCTATTTCAGGAAAATGAGACTTAAGAGGCAGGTATAGCTCCTTAGGAATTTATGAGTAGCAGAAATGGGGCTAGGATGTGGGTATGCAGGAGCCACATGGGCAGGCCATTCCATCAGCTACGTATTAAATGCCTGGTATGTACATGAACAATGGGAAATGAGTTGAAGCAGACAAGAGACAAAAGGAAGGGAAAGGGGAGAGACTTTGAGGGGACAGATCTGACCAAAACAAATGTTCTGGCATAAGAAACCAAAAGGCCACGCTGTGGCTGCAGAGTAGACGTCTGCTGTACCTGATGATATCACTATGAAATTCACCAAGTAGGACATTTTTATTTCTTCCACAGTCCTGGGACCATGTCTTCATCACAACTGTCTGCATTTCAGCTTTAATCCCAGACAAGCTTTGAGGGTCAGGGCTGAACTTAACACATCTTGGTACCCCTGTATTTAGCACAGGGCCTGCAACTTGACAGGCATCCCCCACTAAAATGTTCGAGATCAAGAGGGAGGGCAAACAAGCAGGCAGGCAAGCAGCCTGGCCATCACTCTTGAGATCGGGGCTGGACTGGAGAGACAGCTTCTGAGACAGAAAGCCCAGGAAGCCCTAAGGAGCTATGACATGAAGTGGGATGAAGATTTACTTAATCTCCATCTCTCCTGGGTGGGGGTGAAGTGATCAGGCCAGCAAAGCACACATAATGCAGGGTTTAAACAAAGCCCACACCAAGACCTGTGACACCGTTCACGCTTGCAGGGGAAGGTGTTCTCACTTCCAGATGTAAGAGGCAAGGCAGGTATATTACCATGGGGGCAACTGGTTCCTCTACTGAGTTGCTGTGCATCCTTAGGCAAGTCAGGGCAAATCTGTTCTTTAATTTTCCCACCTAGAAAATGATGATAAAGTATCTGCCTTTAAACCTGACATCTGTGCAATAATCCTTGGAAGGTAGAAAGAAATGGTATGGTTAGAACATTTCTAACAGTTTATCTTAAGGATATAAGCAGAGATGTGTTTAAAATGAAGAAAGATGCACGTCCTGGTACACACTTCATGGTGCTGAGTAGAATAGAGAACAATGGAAAATAACCTATTTATTCGACAACAGCAGGATTCATTCTTTATAACAGATACTATTCAGACATTAAATATTCAATTTTCAGGGACTATGTATAACACGGATAAATGTTTATAAGCAAAAGTAACATGATAGTATCATAGTATGATCCCAAATTAAATTACATACATATAAATATATATAGTACAGATTCATATATTAATACATACAAAATGAAGTTTATACAGGGGTGGATATACACCGAAATGGTTTAAGTGGTTATTTCTAGAAAGTGGAGAATTACAGGCAATCTTATTTTCCTTATCACATTCAATATTTTCCAAGATTTCTATCATGAGTATGGACCATTTTCATAATCAGGAAAAAAAAATTCTTAACATAATTTCAGAAAGCCTAATTATTCCTATTTCACACTGCTATTCTGAGATCAGTCGTGGTAACAGATGCAAAGGCCCTTTGAAATGTATAGAATGATGGGTAATTCAAGTTACTGCATTATGGCTGGTACCTAAACACGCGGTTAGTCTCACCAAGCTGTCCTTCTCCCGGGCCCAGGCTATTTTAAGCATGGCACTGTGATACTCCACCATCTTGTCCAAGTAGATGCCACAAGACTTCAAACACCGTATTTAGAACTAGCAGATGTACAGCAGATAAGATCCCCAATTCTGAAGAAGAGAATTCATGGAGAAACCTCTAACAGTCTGGGGACTGTCAACCGGGATTCCTCCCCACCAAAACCAACCAACCAGAGAAACTCCACACACTAAAAACTCACAATGAGCTGGGATTCAAACATTCCGTAATTTGCAGCGAGCAGTCCACCCCAGTCCACTTTATCAAAGTCAGTCCCAGGCTGTTTAAAGAAAAGTTAATCCCCTGCCAGGAGCATCAATTCCAATAGTTTTCTACAAGCTACCTGTGTTATAGAGATTGCAGGGCTCAAGCGCGGTAAAATGTTTATCACTCTGACGGCTCTGAAAGCGTAAACCGACTGCCTATCAACATAGTGATTCTTTTTACACACACATTCCAGGCTTTTAAATGGTGCTTAACTTCATGGGCTTAAGAGTACACTGGAGAACACGGAGAATTAGGGTTTTTACAAGCAAAACACATCTACTGAATCAGTCACCAATCTGAAAATTATTTTACCTTTGGAATTTTAGACCTCAAAATGTCTTAAGGGTGCCCCAAATCCAAAGGCTCACCCACAAATATGGTCCAAAAAGGATTAATAAATAAATTCTGTTCAGGGCTCAAGACATTTAAATTCACTTTCCTTGTCTTAGAAAATGACCTGATAAGCCACTCAATTACCATAGGCAGGTATGTAGATCAGGGAAGTAAATTGGCAATGGATTAAAAGAAAAAAAAAAAAAAAAAAAGAAACACGATGATGTCCAGTATTCAGTTAGTACAACTCTTAATAGTGTAAAGCACATGACCTTCTATTGTTTCAGCTTGACCTAGTTATAAGCCTGAAAAGGCAGGTATGGAGAAGGCAATGGCACTCCACTCCAGTACTCTTGCCTGGCAAATCCCATGGACACAGGAGCCTGGTGGGCTGCAGTCCATGGGGTCGCTAGGAGTTGGATGCAACTGAGCGGCTTCACTTTCACTTTTAACTTTCCTGCACTGGAGAAGGAAATGGCAACCCACTCCAGTGTTCTTGGCCTGGAGAATCCCAGAGATGGGCGAGCCTGGTGGGCTGCCGTCTATGGGGTCACACAGAGTCGGACACAACTGAAGTGACCTGGCAGCAGCAGCAGCAGCAAAGGCAGGTATATTGAGGATGACTAACCATGTTTCAGAAATAAGTTCAAAGAGGTAAATTATTGACTTGGCCAAGGTTAGGCAGGAAATTTATGAAAGCCAGATTCATAACCTGGTCTCCCAGCTAGGGGTGTCAACCTGCCTACAAGGATGAGCAGTGGCAACCAGAGAGGAAGACTCAAAACTGGCAGCGAAGTCTCAAGTGTTGGCTGAATATCCGAGAATCTGTTTCATGACCCGAGAATCAAGGTAGGACCAAGCAAGAAGGTTTTGTTCATGAGAAAGTGGAGAACTGGAAACTTTCACTTTCCTCAGAAGGCTGCTGTGAGGATTTCACTTGCCATCTGAAAGGAGGCAGGAAAGAGTCCTAAACGGGTCCATTCTCTCCCCAATCCTTCTGTGCTTCACCCCATGGCAAATGCCTTGAAACTGCAGACAGTGTAGCTGCTCTCTGAAGCTCGGCAGCTCCTTCCCACTCTCATCCCCAACTATAGAGAGAATGAGACGCAGTAGGTGAACAACATTCCACCTCTCAAAAAAATGTTTAAACACACATGCGTAAGCATCCCATAAAGTACATGTAATAAATTGGAAGAGCCCCCAAGTAAATAAAGGAAAGATCAAAAGAGAGGTACGAGGCAGCCAAATTCAACTCTTTGCTCTTGAAAATTTAAATGAATACTCCTTGAGAGCAAACTACAAAATGCTAACCTTGAAGTGTTGAGTGGCAGGAAGAATTATGGGTTATTGTACTGTCAAAATGCCAGACAGCTGTATGTTGAGTTGCTGTGTTATTTAGACAATCAGAAACTTGGAAGCTAATGTGACATATTTTTTTTTTCGGTGTGAACACTCTTGACATGTATCATGATAATTTCTAAAGGGACAAAATGTTATATATAAAAACATAGTGCCTTCAGGCGATAGCCTCATAGGTAGAATATCCCTAAATAGGAGAGGCAGGACATCAACAACTTGGACTTCCCAGTGGTGAGTATTATTTCTATCCTGTCTTAGTTCAGAGGGTGGTGGTCCCAAGAAACATGGAACAGCCAGGCCCTCTCCTCCTGGTCCCAGCATCTGACAAGTACTCCCCTCCACCAGCTTCCTGCCTGCAGCCTTAGCTGGGATAGGTGAAGCCCACTAATTTCAGGCTCATCAAGCTTCTGGATGAACAATACAGAGATCACATTTGGAAGATGCTACTGAAGAATGTGGCACCATGCAAACCCCAGAGTAGAGATGAGGTTATAATTCTGCTTCCATTCTTGCAAGTTAGTTTACCTTTGGTATGTATTCCTGATTGGCTTGTAGGCTAGAATGAACAGAAGCAGAGATAGCCATTTTTAAGGGAATTCCTAACTTTGGATCTCAGGTTGGCCTAGAGATTTAAAAAAAAAAAAAAAGGCTCATCAGAATAGAAAGCAGAACCTGGCTGGTTAGATCTGATATTCCACCTTCAATGCTTTGGCTACAATTGAAATACAAATATTACTGGGAGAAGGAACACAATCAGTTTTGATGAATAACCTATAACAAGGTGAATGTGAATTTTGAGAATTGATTTTGCCAGGGGAAAAAACACATGAGCATCTGTGTATCCAAGTGAGGGAGAAGGGCCTGGGGGACAGACACGTAAAATCAGAGAAAAGACCTGATAAGAGGGACCTGCTGAGATGCTCTGGTTGAATTTTCCCTCCTTTCTCTGAATTTATTCTCGATCAAAAGGGACACAATCCCAACGAAGAGATGAGAAAGAAGCTGAAGACTGATGGAGCAAGGAGAGCATACCTATCCAAAGTACTTTTAGTCACAGATTCGGCTCAGAGGCCAATTCCATCACCAAGATCTTGAGCAGATCAGTTAACCAGTGTCCTGAACTGCAAAATGGGCACAGTAACACTAGCACCCTCGAGCTGGTACCGAAGGATTGTACGGGTTAGTTACTTAGAGCGGTGCCTGTCTGGAGATGATGGTTCTGCTCCACAGATACTGCAACACTTTCCTCCTCCCCTCCCCCCTTCTCCTCCTCAGCTTCATCTTCTTCATGGCAGCTAACAGTTTATACCCAATCCTCATGGCTGCATAGGAGAAGTAGAATCCCCCTAGACACCCTTTCCAGGGAAGCAAAGCAGCCCTGGAATGCAGTTTCCTTTGCTCCCTGCTTTCTGACCTCAGGCTGGTCCCACATCCATGAGGAAGAGGCCTGCACGCCTCACACCGTCTCACAGGGGAGCAAGCCCATTGCCTAGGTGAGAATAACCTGGGCTGAGATGGAGCTCTTCCACAGCGCCAATGAAGACTGTAAGTAAAGCAACACTTCTTTTTTTTCCCACCTTATTTTTATTTTTATTTGACGGTTAACCTAACTCTTATCTTAGATAATACCCTGTAACTTGCATACTGAAAAGCTGATACATAACCAGATGATAAGACTGATGGACGAATGAATCTGAAGCTGACTCCTAAACCTGTGCTATTTGGCTACAGCTACTCAGATAAAATTAAGAAAACAACGATTGGGGCCTGTGCCATCACCACACAGCAGAGATGCTCAACAGTCTCCACCCATCTGACCCCAGGTCTCCATGGGAATGTCCTTATGCCTCCAAGTATGAGACTGATAACTCAAGCTCCCTAAACACTTAGGGAAGAGAAGGTCTAAGTCTCCTAGACAGAAGATGTTTCCTTTGCTCAGTATCAGGGATCATTTTATTCTGAAGTTAGGAAACATCTGTACCCTTTAGCCAATTAGTCCGACATGTACACTCAACCAGAAATTTCACTATTATGATTCATTATGGGATTAATTCTTGCCAACAATACACAAAAATGAAGGATTAGGGATATGATCTACCCAATCACATCCAATGTTTGCTTCATTCATGACAATATACAAGAAATCTCTATATAGAGCACAGATGAAATAGATAATGGGAAAGTTCTGCACTAGATGGGAAAAAAACCTTCTTCCCTAAATGTTACCTGTCAGGAGCACCAACCACGTAAGATTCCTTTGCTTCTTCAAATGAGAGTCTTTATTTGCAACAGTCAAAAGATGCACCTATGCTACCTATGGAGAGCACTGCAAGCCCAGAGATGTATTCATATAGGTTCAGCGATCACAAACACAAGCTTTGGGATCTAAGAGATTGCATACCTGCTAGCTTGCGACTCTGGAGCATTCCTTAACTGCTATGGATCCCATTCTCCTCATGTGCATAGTGGAAAGTGTGTCCCACAATGATAAGATTGTGGTAATTAAATGAGACAATATACGTCAAATGCATGGCCCAGAGCCTGTGATACGGAAATGTTAAGTAATGAGTTGTCATCATCGTCATCACTTCATCCAATCCAAACAGTGTCTTGGCCTTGGCTGTCTGTGCAGGCCATCACACGCAGCATGGAGAATAGCTGAAACTTCGCCCTCTTGGATCTGTGCTTTGACAAGTCAGGGACGGCTGACTATAGCTCTCGTGGGTGGTCTGCAGAAACACTGAGGCTGTGCATGGTAACAAGCGCAGCGTGGCAGGACATAGTAAACTGGAAACCAGAGACCAAACTTCAGTCCTGGCTCATCTCTAACTCCCTGTGTGAGCCTGGCCAGTTGACTTGATCACACTAGGCTTTGATTTCCTTATTTTAAAAACAAAACTGGAAAACAAGAGACTGTGAACATCGCCACCACTTCCTAACCCATCAGTCCTGATAAGCATTACTAGTCAATCTGGAAACTCTTCCCTGCTGAGCACAACTGGGACTCAGAATTTGTCTCTGTGTAGTTCTTCTTGAAGCCACCATTATAGAGTTTTCATATACAATGAAATGTGAAACCTAGGTCATATACAACCTATCTGACATTAAATTAGATGCTCCCTGAGGTTCCTTCCTATGATGATACGTCATGATTTTATAACCCTTTACTAGATGCTTAGAGATATAGATATTTAACCAAATCAGGAGCTCATACAGAAGCAGGTCTGGGAGAAATTTTGGTTGGACTAAGAAAAGCTCAAGAAACCAATACCAAACTTCTGGGCAGAAGAGTTCTTTTGTGTAAGAGGTACCCATTCATTGACTATGCTCTGAAACCTTGATTTTTTTTTTAAATTTCCATGTTGGCTCATTATTCATACTTATACACATACATCCTATATTCTCTATCTCCTGCTCAACAACCAGCAACTATACACACACCCCTTAAGATGTACATAGATATTTGTGAATATGTAATATACATCATTTTTTTTTTCTATCTTGCCTTGACACTTTTTCTTTTCCTAATCAGGTCATCTTTTTAGGTCTCATATACTCAGATACAGTTATTACTTTAGGCAATTCTAAGTCTATACTGTTTATCCTCAAGCCGATTTTTATAAGATTTTATCTCCATTTTACAGATGAGGAGCCTGAGGTCCAGAAAAGTTCAACAGCACAGAAGAGTTGGAATCCAAACAAGGTCTTCTGAGTCCCAGCTCTAAGCCCTGTGCACACAGCCATGCACGTGCTGCCAAGGCTGCGAGGCGCCCTGCACAGGGGTCCCCTTCCCGCTGTGTCTCAAAGCCCTCTGCACCACTCCCAGCACAAATCTTTCCCAGATCTTTCATCCAGGTCCAGCCAGCCTCTGGCATTTCCCAAGCCCACAGTTCACCAAACAGGACCATTTCTTCTTTATTATCTACACAAATATTCTTAATTATTTCTCCTCCAACCTAAAGTACTTATTTCTTATTTATGGGTGTAAATATAAAGCCAGGAGGGCTCATATTTCACAGGGAGTCATTCCAATGACATCTAGAGCCTTCCAAATTTAAGAAGCAGAAGAGCTGATGCTCTGCCCGTTTCATTATAAAGGGGTTTACCATAAATATTAGAATTTGAATTCCACCCAACTAATGCATTAATAGATACTAAACCATTAATAATTTCTGTACTTTTTCATAAATGGGCAAAGTCCAATAAATAAACTATATCTCTTTCACAGCAGAGCAGGGTTAACAAGTACCAAGGAGATTTCAAAGACAAACTACTAGGAGGGACTGCCAGGAGGTAAGATTCATAATGAAACTACAAATTCTGGAGACCCATTTTTAACTGTCCGCCATGGCAAGTATCTAAAATTAAATGCTAAGCAGAAATCCGTCCTGGAAGCTGACACAAAGCAGTTTAGGTAAACAATCTCCGAAATTAAAAACAGATTCTGGATAATAAATAAGTCCGTGTGTGGATCTCTCTGATAACAGATACCTCGCCCTGATAAATCAAAGGTGCTGGCCCTACCGAGCCTTTCTAAATTAGGCCAGATGATTCACCTAAAATATTTCATCTTGTGTCGCCTGTCTTAATGAACGGCAGTAATGGATAGCTTCTCACTGGTTGCTGCATCAGGGCCAAAGGCCTCCAGGCTAATTTTACTGAAGGCCTGAGGAAGGCAGCCTGTCTGGGAGGGGCCTGTGAACAGAAGGGATTTCACCATGGTACTTTTACCAGGTCTCATGACCCAGGTCTGCTAGTTTCACTTGCAACTGCCCTAGAATTCTACACGATGATCCGAATCAGAGATGCCAGTGCGCAAGGGTCAGAATAAGTGAGTCCAAGTTTCATCATTACCAGCTGTGTGAACTGGAACAGATCCCTGGATATCTTTGGGCTTCAACTTTCCCCATCGGTAAAGTGGGGATAATAATGTCTGTCCTGGGACTGTGGGGAGGACTGAGCAGAAAATGCACAGAGATGCACTCTGTAACCCTCCCCCTCCCAAATAATCTCCTGTTAGAAGTAATCAGGTTCTGTCATTTTCCCCCAAAATGTACTGAGCATGCTCTGTGGGTCAGGTTCTAGGGATGCCTCAGTGACCAGAAGTGACAAGATCCAGGCTTTCTGGAGCTGGATTCTGGGGACAGCACGTGAGCAACCTCATGAAAAAGGGGGACTGCAGAAGGTAGGAAAGGATGCAAAAGAAAAATTAAGCAGTGGAGGCAGGCGGGGCAGGCCTGGGAACAGAGCAGAATGGCTCCTTTCCACAGAGAAGGCCTCACTGAGGATGCAATTTTTAAGTCTGGACTGGAAGGAGGAGGCAGAGGGAGCCTCTGGGATGCTGGCATATAAAGGAGAGGAACCCAAGGAAAAAGGCCTGCAAGTAGTGTCTGACGAGCAGCAAGGACAGGCAGGACAGAGATGCTGTTACGGCCACAGGACAGGGAATAGACAGGAAGCTAGGGCAGCAGTCTGGTGGCGGGAAGGTGAAGTCTCCTGAGACCTCGGGAACATGTCGGCCTTTGGAAGGATTTTAGCAGGGGAATATAACAGGGTCTAAATCAGCATTTTACTGGGCTTCCCTGGTGGTTCAGGGGGCTCCCCAGGTGGCACTAGTGAGCACGCACCTACTGATGCAGGAAATGTAAGAGATACAGGTTCAATCTCTGGGTCATGAAGATCCCCTGGAGAAGGAATTGGCAACCTACTCCAGTATTGTTGCCTGGAGAATCCCATGGAAAGAGAAGCCTGGCGGGCTACAGTCCACAGGGTCACACAGAGTCAGACATGACTGAAGTGACTTAGCATGCACTGGAGGCACAGTGGTAAAAGAATCCATCTGCCAACGTAGGGGACGCAGGTTCGATCCTTGGGTTGGGAAAATCCCCTGGAGAAGGAAATGGCAAACCACTTCAGGATTCTTGCCTGGGAAATTCCACGGACAGAAAAGCCCGGTGGGTTACACTCCACGGGGTGGCAAAAGATTCGGACACATAAACAACAATAACAAACTTAGCATTTTAACAGGCGCACTCTGGAGCTGCTGGGCTGGGAAGGAAAAACAAACACCACACTACTCTTAAGTTAATATTATTAATGTGATTACAAGCATCTTTTCTGATCAAAAGCGCATCTTGAATGCAGAAGGGGAAATGGGAAGGGAGCTAAGTGAAAGGTCTCAGGTTATTCTTTTCCTAAATGCTTAAAACGATAAAGCATGGAGAGGATTATAGTGGACGGGCCACAGATAGGCAAGAGTTGAGGACAAGTGAACCCCAAGTCAAACAGAGCATGGGGAGCAGCCTCCTGAACCCAGGCCTGCCCATCTCCTGCTGGGATGTGAGAGCAATATCAAGGAAGAACAGTGGGAGAAAACAAAAAGCAGACTTCTCCCCCCTCCCATGCTTTTGCTGCAGTCAGTGAGCATCATGCTTTTGAAGCCTGGGGCCTGTGTCTTCATTAAAAACGAAAACAAAATTTTCTTTCGCAGAAAGAACGTCATTGAAGGCCACAGACCCTATATTATCAGCCTTCGGTGTCAGCACAAGTGGCAAACACAATGTAATAGGAGGAGCCATCTCACCTCCTGCTTCAGAACAGAAAAGACACAGGGGTCATTCCATTAGTGATTGCAGCTACTTCTAAATGAAACACATACAATCTGAAGCCAATTAATGAAAGCATCCGGCAACTCTCACCGATGCTAATACTGAATGGATCTTTAAACCTTGCTCTTTCACCAGCTCCGAGCCGCACCACAGTTCAAAATCTCAAAAGTACGAGCTAATTTCTGCATGAAGGAAATTATGACTCAGAATTCTTTCCTTTTCTGGTTTCTGGTAATGCAGCATTTGTCATGGGACTGGGCTGTGTAATGCTCCCTTCCTGGACTTGGCCACTTCTGCAGATGTCAGGCAAGTCCACTGGCAACAGGATCAAAGTTGGTTCTTCTACAAAATGTCCACCAAGAGCTGGGATTTGCAGATGCTTCCCTGAAGGGTAAAGAGCCTGCCTACAATGTAGGAGACACAGGAGACGGGTTTAATCTCTGGGTCGGAAAGATCCTCTGGAGGAGGAAATGGCAACCCACTCCAGTATTTTTGTTTGGAAAACCCCATGGACAGAGAAGCCTGGTGAGCTACAGTCCAAAGATTTGCAAAGAGTCAGACATGACTGAGCGACTGAACATGAACACAGACACACATAAAGCTACATCTGCTACTGCTGCTAAGTCGCTTCAGTCGTGTCCGACTCTGTGCGACCCCATAGACAGAGCCCACCAGGCTCCCCCGTCCCTGGGATTCTCCAGGCAAGAACACTGGAGTGGGTTGCCATTTCCTTCTCCAATGCATGAAAGTGAAAAGTGAAAGTGAAGTCGCTCAGTCGTGTCCGACACTTCGCGACCCCATGGACGGCAGCCCACCAGGCTCCTCCGCCCATGGGAATCTCCAGGCAAGAGTACTGGAGTGGGGTGCCATTGCCTTCTCCGACGCCACATCTGGAAAGGCTCTCAATCATGTATCCCTGGCCCATTTACAAGTTTCGCTGTGCTTGTGTGCCACTGTTACTCTTATGTACTTCTTCTGGCTCTAAATTGATGGTTCTCACTGCTCAGGGATAATCACATCCCCCAGGGAATATTTTACAGTGTCTGGACACATTTTTTGATTGTCAGAACCTAGAGGGAGAGAGCACAACTGGCTTCCAGTGGGTAGGGGCCAGGTTTACTGTTAAATATCCTATAACGCATAGGACAGCCACCCACAACAAACAAAATAACTATCTGGTTCAAAATATCATTAGTGCCAAGGGTGAAAAGCCTTGCTCTAAGCTGACTCATTTTCCCCTATATTTGAATTTTAAAAGGGGATTCTATCTAACCATCACAATGGAAGGACGAAGATCACCAGTAAGTAGTAGAAAGTATCCAGAGTCTTAAGTAGAAATTATTCATAATAAAATATATACAATGAAAACAAAATACTATTAAATTTGAGTTAGATATAGTGGCCTGCTGTTTTTTTTGTTTTTTTTTTTTAAGATATACTAGCTCCAAACTAAGACCTTCTCCCTATAACAGAGAAGGAATAGAAAGAAATGAAAGGGAGTATCTTTTAATTGTGGTTGTTTAATCACTAAGTTTTGTCTGTATCTTTTGTGACCCCATGAACCGTAGCCTGCCAAGCTCCTCTGTCCATGGGGTTTTCCAGGTAAGAATACTGGAGTGGGCTGCCATTTCTTTCTCCAGCAGATCATGCTGGCCCAGAGATCAAATCTGAGTCTCCTGCTTAGCAGGAGGATTCTTTACCACTGAGCCATCAGGAAGTCAACCCTGAATATTACTGGAAGGACTGAGGCTGAAGCTCTAATACTTTGGCCATCTGATGCACAGAGCTGACTCACTGGAAACACACTGATGTTGGGAAAGATTAAAAGCAAGTGGAGAAGGGGGTGGCAGAGGATGACATGGTTAGATAGCAACACCAACTCAATGGACATGAATTGGAGCAAACTCTGGGAGATGGTGGAGGATAGAGGAGCCTGGCATGTATTCTATACTCCATGTGGTCGTAGAGTTGGATACAACTTAGCAGAAGAACAATAATAATCTTTCAACTGATGCATCTGTGCACCTCCCCAAATCATCTTGGGTACCACCAGCAGAAAGTGATATTGGCAGAGAGAATCTCAATCAGTCTTCTCAGAGCCAAAACACAGGTATGGTTGTAACTATTTACTAATGATGAATCCTGAAGAGACAAAAGCATTGATAAGCCAGTGTTACTTGTGTTACACATTCTCTCAAGAAACTGGTTATGGTGAGATGGAGATGCTTGGCTTAGAGGTAGGAAAACTACCCAGACATTCTTAGTATAAGCTGGTCCCTTCCAACATACAAGGTGAGCCTGAGTGATGAAAACCTTTCCAGATGGCTTTGCATGTGCAAATCAAAGAAAATACAGCTGATTCCTTAGGCACTGTTTTATGATCCATATTCAACACTACCCTTGTGCTATGAGAAGAATATCTTATGGCCACATAAGCTAGCTAGAGCAACTAGCTGTATAAAACCGGAAGGTCTTCTTCTTGCCAAACTTCTCCAAGTCTTTAATACAATAATGAGCACTGACTATGTCAATCTTCCCTAGGAGAAAAGAGATGCAACATTTTTCAAACTTATCAAAACACATTTATCTTTCTTTCCTTTGTGGAACACAAAGTCACCCCCATGGTTCTCCAGGGAGCACAGCTTGAGTAACTCAGTCATAGAGGGAAAAAAAAATATTTCCTTTTCATCAAAGAATATGAGTGTTAAAAAAAAAAACTGCTGTTGTAAAATTACCTATAGCTCAGAAAGAAAGCAGAAACCATATTTTATTGACTTAATGGCCAGTGTCTGACAACTCAAGATATGATCATCCCCAACTGATAACAAGCACTCCTCACTAACTCTCTGAACCCTCTAGAAATTATTAAGCTCTATGGATTCAAACAACCACATACCTTGGATCTGTAGCCTTGGGGCGGGAGAAAGGGGAATGCTCAGAACTGAAAACGTTGTCTGGAAAACATCCTGCTCAACCTCCTATTTGAGACAACAGCCCTTCTGCCATATCCGCTCTATCATTCAGCCTCTGCACACCCCCCAGCAATGGCCAGGTTTGGTTTTCCATCTTCCCTAGTGAGTGAGGTCGCTCACTCGTGTCCGACTCTTTGTGACCCCATGGACTGTAGCCTACCAGGCTCCCCCATCCATGGGATTTTCCAGGCAAGAGTACTGCAGTGGGTTGCCATTTCCTTCTCCAGGGGATCTTCCCGACCCATGGACCAAACCCGGGTCTCCAGAATTATAGGCAAATGCTTTATTGTCTGAGCCACAAGGGAAGCCATCTTCCCTAACCATTGAAGTAATAACTCTTTTTAGAATCTCTTCTAGCTTTGACACATTTTTCCTTGGTAGGTTTTTACCTGCCCCACATGCATTCACCTTTTTTTCTGGTAAGAGCAACTTGATGGTCCCCAAGGAACCCCACCTCAGACTACCCATCACTGAGTTCTGCAAAGCTGACTCCATCCTGGGCTCCATATAAACCAGCCTGGCCAACCAGAGTGTCATACCCCACAGTGGGCAGAAAATGGTTTGGGATGGATAAGTGACCCCAATCAGGGCCCTTAAGACCCAGCAATGGAAGAGATGATAAGAGGGGCTCTCTTTTTCCACTGAGGTTGCTGGGAAGATAATTTAGAAGTCCTGTGGAGTTAATGCCGTGGAGTTAGTTTCCTGGAGGAAAAAGTCTGAGAGTCACGAGGCAGGAAAGCAGGGCCCTGAGGTGGAAGGAGGGAGAGAGACCATTCTGGGAACGTTGTTGGCCCATGGACCCAGCCATGCTCAACAGCACATCTGGTCTTTTCAGATCTACGTACTAATACATTCCCTTTTATTAATATTTATGGTAACTTAAGGCTGGGATTGTGCTTAAAGCTTTCAGTGTGCTGGATGCAATGGCTGATATCCTTAAAACTCCCTCTTGTTCACTCTCTCTCCATTTGTTACATTCCTTCTTAGTTTTCCTACTCTCCTACTTTCCCATTTTGCATTCTTCCTCAGAATTCCCCCTCCAAGTTAGAAACACAATAAATATAAGAATGATTTTGCTAACCCCTTGTGTCTGGTCCCCTCTAACATGGCATCCTTTCTCAAGAGACCACAGTCAACCCTCTCCCCATCTGGAGGACAAGCAGTTCAGCCACAGTTAACTGTTTGCACAGAGTCTAAATATAAAGGTTGTTGCTGTATTCAGACAAATAACTAGAAGAGTCTTCACCCTGACTATGATCCTGCATTAGTGGTCCCAGGCCTTGGACTAACACATTTACTTACGGATTGAGGTTTTTTGGGCAGAGGGTGAGGAAGAACCTGTTCTTCAGCCTGCTCCTCTCAAGCTGGAGGCTTGAAAAGGCAAATCATGGCAGAGCTCCTGCTGACACTGGGCTGCAGAATGCATCCCGGGAATTGAAAATCCTTCAGCATGGCCCACGACAGGGCGGGGTGGCCCTCACATCACATAAGCCCCTCGCCCGACTGTGAAATGTATTCATCTAAGCCAGGGTTGGTATGTCCCCTTGATCCCCCAGTGGGGACATGGACAAAGGAACACACTCAGCACATGGCTGCTCACACTGCATGATGAGGCGGCCTTCCCGCTCCAGGCCCAACGCGGACTGTGACCAGCCGCATGGCTGCACTTGCAGGAAGGCTTAGCGCCTTCCCCGCTCCTGGTGGGAGGACACGTGGCAGAGAAGGTGACAGCTCTGTGGCCTTGACTGTTCCTTCCCGCCCCACAGACCAGGCCACTGCCAGGGCAGCCCGTCCAAGCCCCACACGCCTGTCCCTTTCTCCTTCTCCAGCTTCTGCTTGGCTCTCATCTCTGCGAGACACAGATCCCCAGGAAATCCAGGCAGTCTCCTCGCAGCAGTGAGCCCTTCTCCACCTGCCACAGCCAGCACTTCCTGTCTTCCTGCTGCACTCGGATGAGCTCAGCAAGAACCCAGCTCCATCCCTGAGCTGCTGAAGCGAAGGCCTGCCATTTATATGCCTGGACTTGACGTTTCCATGGGACCTCATGGTACATGATCAGCGCTCAGCTAGGTGCAGCTCGCTCCCCTGCCCCAGCACCACCTGGCCTGCTCTCTGTACAAGGAGCACTGAGGGGAGGAGAGAAAGCAGAGAAACAGCAACACCTTTGGCAAACATGTGTATACACACCTGTGCACACACAGGCAGAACACAATGAATGTATCCATGCACACAAGCAGATGTACACACACACACACACACAAACACTGTATTTTAAAGTATTTAACTTCTAAATATAAATGAGAGCTAATATGGGAACAATAAAAATGCTTTTGGGATATGTGCATATATATATAACTATATTTCTATTAATAATTAAGCAAACTAATATAAATTATGTCTTCTAAATCCCACAAAGCTAACTGCACTTGAACATTTATTTCTAATTTTCTTACATTTAAGGATCACCAATATGGGGCTGTACAATTTTAGAAGCTAACCTGGCAGTATTCTCTGCAGTAACTGTTTCTCAGACTCATCCCCTGACCAGAGAAGAGGATATGGGATTTGGAGTGGGCAATAGCATGAATTGGACTTCCCTGGTGGCTCAGATGGTAAAGCCTCTGTCTACAATGCGGGAGACCCAGGTTTGAGCCCTGGGTTGGGAAGATCCCCTGGAGAAGGAAATGGCAATCCACTCTAGTACTATTGCCTAAAAAATCCCATGGACAGAGGAGCCTGGCAGGCTGCAGTCCATGGAGTCACAAAGAGTCGGACATGACTGAGTGACTTCACTTCACTTCAATAGCGTGAATTAGCCCCAAGTTCAGTAAGAGACCATGTCCAAAGCGTACTGTCCTCTGTAGGATTGCTAAATTCAGAGGAAGAAAAATTGGCAGAGATTTCTTTTGGAGACCCTTGAGGTGCTGTGCAGATGAGAGACAAAGTAGGGCAGTGGAAGGGGAAGAAAATCCTATTTACACAACTGGCTCCCCTTTTCTGCTGGAGAAGGAAATGGCAACCCCACGCCAGTATTCTTGCCCGGAAAATCCCATGGACAAGGAGCCTGCAAGCTACAGTCCACGGGGTCACAAAGAGTCGCACATGACTGCGCGACTTCACTTTTTCTTTCCCCTTCTCTGCCTCTTCTGGAACAGACAAAGGAATTTGCCTTCTGCCTGGGCAAGGAGTGGAAGGCTTCTTCATTTCTTCTTCTGAGAGGGGTTCTTCCCCTTCACCCCTAGTTGGATCCCAGTGACCACACCCTCGGTCTACCACCAGATGGGGGCAGCCCTGTTGTGAATGGCAGCTGGAAGGCTGCTTTCTCGGTGCAGGCATTGGGAGAGACAGAAACCAGAGACGGATGACTTCTCATCCACAGATATTTTTAGTTTCGTGCTGCTGAAACTGGGTGGCAGGCCACATGGAGAAGCAAAGAGTCCTGTTGTCTACCAGGTGGGAGGAGTTAATGCGACAAGCTATTGCTACTACACATCCCCTTAGGGACAGGTCAGGCACGAGACTCCTTACCTCCACGTCCATATTCTAATAACTGAACTGAAATGGATGAACAGAGAATTCGTACACTTTGAAAGGTAAGAATATCTTTAACTGTTCCCCAGCCTCCAACTTTTCACCCCATCATAATTCCTACCAACCCTGCTTTATGGAATGTTCAACCCAATACTGTACTTTCATAACTGGCCATGAAAAATCCATGTGAATAAGTTCATAACAATTATTTCTTTGTAGTGACATGGATGGACCCAGAGATTGTCATACTGAGTGAACTAAGTCAGACAGAGAAGGAGAAATAGTGTATTACATACCTTATATGTGGAATCTAAAAAGAAATGATACAAAGATCTTACTTACAAAACAGAAAAAGACTCACAGACTTAGAAAATGAACTTAGGGTTGCCAGGGGGAAGGATGGGGTGAAGGGATAGTTAGGGAGTTTGGGATGGACATGTACACACTGCTATGTTTAAAATGAATAACCAATAAGGTCCTATTGTATAGCATATGGAACTCTGCTCAAAGTTATATGGCAGCCAGGATGGAAGGGAGTTTGGGGAAGAACAGATACACGTATACATACGGCTGAGTCCCTTTCCTGTTCACCTGAAACCATCACAACATTGTTAATCGGCTATACCCCAATTAAAAATTAAAAGTTTTTTTTTAACTGTCCATAAAAAATTCGTGAGTAAAACATAAACAAAACACAAAAAACTCTGGGGGAAATGGGAGGGACAGTCAGGAGGGAGGGAATATATACATAATTATGACTGATTAGTGTTGTTGTTCAACACAAACCAATACAACATTGTAAAGCAATTTTCCTCCAATTAAACAAACAAACAAGAACCACAAAGAGCTCTCTATTTGATCATGCATTGGCTATGTGTCCACGTCTGCACCAATGACCTCACATGTATTATCTCACTTGATTCTCAGAACCACAACCTATGAAGTAGGTGCTGTTCTAGACCCTTCACAGTGAAGGAATCCAGGGTTGAAAGGTTAGGTAACATGCCCTAGGGAACCCAGCACATTAGTAGAGATCTTATCCTGTGCGCTACTGTTTCCCAGGATATAAAAAAATCCAAAGTGGGTTGAAAACAATACAATATCCAGCTGCTTATTCTTCTAATAAAGTTTATCTGGCAGAAGGAGGTCCAGCTGCTGACAGCATTCCCTCTTCATCCCTTAGGATATGAGTTTTCTGTCAATGGCAGTGGGGAGGAAGCAGAGTGGCTGGCTGCCCAGGAGAAGAAAGGCAGCGAGCTCCCCAATTTACATCGTACACCCTAAGTGTTCAATCTCTATACACATTCATTCCATCAGAAATTTAGGGCATGGCCCCTGCCCCCCAGGTATTTATACTTTAACTATACAGAAATGATTAATACCCATGACATTTAACGCGAGGAACACCCATGCTCAGGTACACAGCACACGCTCTGTCTGCTTCACGAGCCCCAGAAGGAGGAGACCAGAGGGTCACCTACCTCATCAGCAGAGTGAATAGTTAAGAATGGCTTTGAAGTCTAGAAAATGTAGGGTTCAAGTCCAGTTGTGCCATTTCCCAGCTGTGCGATCCTGGCAAAGTTTGCTAACTTCTCTGAGCCTCTGTCTTCACTGAAAATAGGTGTTACACCACATATGTGACACAGTTGTCAGAAGATAAATAATATTTTTTAAATTAATTTATTTATCTTAATTGGAGGCTATTTACAATACCGTAGTGGTTTTGCCATACATTCACATGAATCAGCCATGGGCGTATGTGTGTTCCCCATCCTGAACCCCCCTTCCACCTCCCTCCCCATCCCATCCCTCTGGGTCACCCCAGTGCACTGGCCCTGAGCGCCCTGTCTCATGCACCAAACCTGGGCTGGCGATCTATTTCACATATGGTAATATACATGTTTCAGTGCCATTCTCTGAAATCATCCCACCCTTGCCTTCTCCCACAGAGTCCAAAAGTCTGTTCTTTATATCTGTGTCTCTTTTGCTGTCTTGCATATAGGGTCACTGTTACCATCTTCCTAAATTCCATATGTACGCATTAATATACTGCATTGGTGTTTCTCTTCCTGACTTACTTCATTCTGTATGATATTAAACACTGGGCCTGGTGGCAAGCCTGGGTGAAGCACTCACAGTAACAAGCATGATCGTCATCCTTGGAATCACCGTAACTCACGGAGTCACCTTAGAGTGAATCGCTGTCATCAGTTCATATTTTGAGAGGAGAAACAGCAAAACAGTAAATGAGAGACCAAGGAAAAGGTTCTAAGTCAGGGAGTTAAAGTTTTTAATTCGGTTCCTAGCCCCTTAGTTGTTCCTGCTGCTCAACGGCAGTCTGAATGAGCTTCTGCATGGAAAACCAACCCAAGAGTGTCCAAGGATGGATTTCCACAGTCCCAATGTACAGAATTTTTCAATACAACCTCCAAGTTCTCCCCTATCTTCAGGTGAAAGCCGACTTGCAGAAGAGGAAGTGCAGCCAAATGGAGAGGGCAGGAGATGCAGAATCAAGCCCTGCCTGTGTTTAAATCACGACCTGGTCCCTGCGGGCTGTGTGACCCCGAGCAAGACATTTACCCTTACTGCGTCCCAGTTTTCTCAGTGGCAAATCAGAAAGATGAATGCTTCCTTTGCCAGGCTGCTGGAAATATTGAAAGATAATCCATGCAAGGGGCCTCTCTGGAACAATGCCTGTCACATAGTAGATGCTCAGTGAAAGAAGCTGCTAGAATTACACCTAGGCCTCGCTCTATGTCTCTCTTCCTGCACCGAATGAAGTAAGGCAAGTCCCATATAAGATAATTCAGAGGCTTTCAATCCCTCTTGGAGACATCCACCAAAATCTAATTCAAAGCCACACCTTGATGAGTCCCATATAACAATTTCTGGATGAATAACAAGTGAGCACATAGAGCCACAGACTGGAACCACCTTTAGGGGCTTCATGGGATCTAGTCATCAGAGATGCTTCTCTCCACTGCTGGAAACAGCCAATTCACAGGGACCAGGTCTAAGAATTTCAGGATACTGGGCACCCGAGAGAAGACGGGGACTCCACACCGCCCCTATAACTCAACAATGACCTAGTTTATCTAGACTCTGAGGATTCAAAGGATGTGAGAAACCCATGGGGAATCACTCTGCAGGTCAGTGTAGGATCTCAGAACAGTCAACCGTTTCACCTGTCAGATACTCTGGGAGCTACAAGGTAAGAGAGAATCACCCCCTGAGAAGTGAAGGAAGAAGAAAGTAGTCTGCTCAGCAGTCAGCCTGCTGTCAGGAGTCCCCTGAGAAATTCAGATACACCCCCAAAGATGTCCCATTTGTTGAGAGAATTCAATAAAGGCATTAACACCCTAAGGAGGAGAGATCAGTTCACTGACACCCACCAACTAGAGGTGACCTTGACTGGCCTAAAGGTGCTGGATATTTGGGGAGATTTGAAGGTCACCTGTAGCAAAAAAGGGGATGCAAATGAAAGAAAAGAAGCACTGAAAGCAATTTCATTACCATTCTAATTGTGTATAAGGCAGACCCATGCTCTCAAACCTTTACTGTGTGCTGGTCACAGCTCCTGTATGTGTGGGAGGAGTTGGTCAGTACTGATCTTTCTGTTGCTTCCTATTACGCACTTGCTAAAAGGTTAAAGAACCTGGGAATAACATTATCAAATCAAAGCCAAAGAAGCCATTCCAGTAGAGGGGCCACTTGAGTATCTGAACACGTGGCATCATTAGAGGGTATTTCAATAGATGAAACTGAAGAGGGAAAAGAACTCCACTCACAAAAAAAAGAAAAATGGGTCCAAGAGTCATGTGTGCTCACAGTGGTTCTCCACAGTGTCTTTCAAAGCAACCTGGCACAGAGCAGAGCCCAATAAATACTAGATGAATGAATGATACAATCCAGAAAATGTATCTTCTATTTGTCAGATGAATGAACTTAAATGACTAAACACGAGACAGCACATACACACAAAAGACCTGATGAGATCAGATCCTTTTTTTTTCCCCCAAAAGTGAAATAATCACAGCAAATTTCTAAATTAAAAATCCCAAAGTGAACCATTTTAATAAACAATTTCTATAGTTTGCAACCTTGGAACTTGTTAGCATGTATAACCAGCCATGAATACCCTTGAAGTGTGTGATTAGAACATTAAGTTGTGCTTCCAACTTCTGTGAACCCACAGTTTAAAACCTACAAGGGGAGAATGATAGAACCCATGGACCATGTTGCTTACTTGGTACCAATGGGTTAATACTTGACACAGTATTGACTAGTTTCATACTGGTTGCTAAGCAACATTGCTTCCTTTTCCCAATGGTCTGAGAGAGAGGATAAAAAAAGGGCAGAAAATGAGAAATGTTGGAAAAATAGGAAAGTGAAATTCAATGAATCATAAGATACAATTTGTAGGAAAAGTAAAAGAGGAAATAATTCTTGCAGGATGTACTAAGACATCAGTTGCTTTATGACATCACAAGAGGAACACATTGAGCCTCCAGCTCTAAAGACAGAGAAGGGAGTAGAAGATGAATGTTCCTGACTCCAGCACAGTGATGCTCATGTTCAGTTCATGCTTCAACACAAACACACAGGGACCATGGATGATAGCAAGCTGACCTGTGTGACTAACAACAAAAAAAAACTATCAAGTTCAGAAGGACCAATCAAACCTTCCCCAGTATAATTCATTGTCTTGGTCCTTCAAGGAACTTTTGTTCCCTTCACATATGAAAGGCCTCCAGTAAGTGATTCATACACTCAGCAATATTGAGTAAATGCTCCCTACGTGCCAGGCACTGGGGTGGGAGCGCCGGAGCCCTTGCCCTTGACTGATCACTCACCACTGAGCTTGGTCACCCTAGATCACATCTCAGTGTACCATTTTTATCATGACTTTACCACAGCGACATTTTAGAACCTCCCAGGAGGACCTAAGAGATGTTATAGGACAGACCACCTCCCCCCCAATTTCTTGGTCAGCTGCAGGACAGGCCTACAAGGCTGCTTAACTGTTCCTGCCTGAAATCTCCAGGGTGATTCTAAAATAAATTACCCGAAGAGAGGCAGCATATTAGTCCATGAATGTCCATTTTCACAAACAAGCTCCTTATACTGGAAGCTGTCACGGACAGTGTCTTGCAGGAACACAGATAGTGGTCAGATTGGTTTTTGACAGAGGGGAGAGGCTCAGGAAACAGCTGGCATAAGTGCTAGCTGGCATTTGGGAAATGGGAAAGAAGAAGAGTCAGAGGACCCTGGAGGCAAGGGAGCAGAGGAAGGGTACTGTACAACCAAAAGGCAGGGGAAACACAGAAGAGGAAACGAGGCTTTCATCAGGAGGGATTTTGAAGCTGACCCCCTGTCAACAGGCAGCCCATCCCAGAATAAATTTCTTCATCTGCAGAGTAGGAAAAAAAAAAAACAAAAAAACAAAAAAAAACATTTAGCCTGTAGTGCTGGGAGAATTAACTGTTATCTTTATTCTCCAAGGAAAACATACAGATGGCCAGTAGGCACATGGGGAAAAAAAATGCTCATCATCACTAATTATTAGAGATAGTCACATCAAAACTACCAGCTCACGTCGTCAAAATGGCCATCATTAAAAAGTTAAAGTAATAAATTGGGGGAAAGGTGGGAAGAAAAGAGAACTTTCTTATATTGTTAGTGGGAATGTAAATTGGTACAGCCATTATGGAAAACAGTAAGAAGATACCCCAAAAACTAAAAATAGAGTTGTCATATGATCTAGAAATCTTAGTCCAGGGCTTACACCCAGACAAAACTGCAATTCAAAAAGATGCATGCACCTCTATGTTCAGAGCAACACTCTTTACAATAAGCACGACATGGAGACAATCTAAATGTCCATCTACAGATGAAAGAATAAAGAAGATGTCAGGCACATATACAATGGGCTATTCCTCAGCCACCAAAAAGAATGAAACAATGCCATTTGCAACAATATGGATGGATCGAGAGATTACCATATTAAGTAAGACAGTAAGAGAAAGACGGTATCATATGATATCACTCATGTGGAACCTAAAATACGACACAAATGATCTTATAAAACAAACAGACTCACAGAGAACAGATTTGTGGTTGCCAAGGGGAAGGGTTGGATTGGGAGTTTGGGACTAGTAGATGCAAACTGCTATACACAGGATGAATGCACAATAAGGTCCTGCTGTATAGGACAGGGAACGATATTTAACATTCTGTAATAAACTGGAATGAAAAGAATATGCATGTGTATAACTTAGTCACTTTATAGAGCAGAAATTAACACAATATTGTAAATCAATTGCTGTTGTTGTTTTAGTTGCTAAATTGTGATGAACCTTTTTGCAACATTATAGACTGTAACCCAACAGGCTCTGGGATTATCCCCCACGCAAGAATACTGGAGTGAGTATTCCTTCTCCAGCGCATCTTTCTGACCCAGGGATCGAACCTGCACCTTCTGCATTGCAGGCAGATTCTTTACCACTGAGCCACCAAGGAAGCCTCCAAAACCTATACTTCAAGAAAATCTCTTTAAAAGTGTTATCTTTAAAGCAACCCCATACTACCTGGCATACAGTAAATTGTAATCAATGCTATTACCACATATGGGACCATTTCCCACTGTAAAGCACTAGTTTTAACCATTAATGAAATTATTATGTATCACTGTGTCTAAGATTGTGCTTGCGTGCTGTCTCTTCAGTCATGTCTGACTCTGCGACTCTATGGACTGTAGCCCATCAGGCTCCTCTGTCCATGGGATTCTCCAGGCAAGAATACTGGAGTGGGGTGCCATGCCCTCCTCCAGGGGATTTTCCTGACCCAGGGACTGAACTAAGATTGGTTCTAGCTAATTGTCAACCTCATTCCTCTAAGCTAGTGTTTCCCTAATTTCAATCATGCGTGTACCATCCTCACAATTTCCGCTCTGTCCAAGTGCTACCTTTTGTAATAACAGCTCTAATAAAACCACAATAATAGAGCTTCCCTGTTGCTCAGATAGTAGAGAATCTGTCTGCAATGGAGGAGATCCACAATAGCAACAATGTCCGTGACAAAGCTTCCTGGAGTATTTATCACACGACTGCGCCATTCTAAGAGCTTTAAAGTATTAATTCATTTGATTCTGACAGCAACCCTAGGAGGTAGATACTATTGTTAATTCCATTTTACAGATAAGCAAATTAAGGTATGGAACGGCTAAGGTTATTTGGCCAATCAGTGGCAGGCCACAAATTTAAATTCAGATAGACTGGCTCCAGACCCCACACCTAATTCATGTGTGTACTACCTCTCTCATCTCTGTATACCTGCATTTACTTCTTAAAGACGGACTCACTTAAAATTTTTAAAGATACTATATGATTATATAGTATCTGTGAAATTCTGTGTTTAATAGTTATAATTTTGCTTATGTAAAAAATAATTACAAAGTTATTTCAGTAAGAAATTTCCATGTACTTCCTAAAATCATCAGCGAAACACACTTTAGAAAAATACTGCTCCAGATACCTGGAAAATCCTTCCACCTCAAGCCCAAAATACCACAGGCCAATGCCAACAACTCATTGGTAGTCACCCACTTCAACACCCAGTCACTACTTTCTCCTTCCTAACAAAGCCTGGATTTTCATCTGGACGGTAGCTGCAAAAATAAAAGAGTGTATTTTCCTTTCAGCTACCTCTGGCTCATGATTAAGTTCTGGTCAATGAGAACTGAAGGACTGTGCTATGTGGGACTTCATGGAAGTTTCCTTAAAAGAGAATGAGCCTGTTTTTGTTTTTTTTAATTCCTCTCCCTCTTGCTTTTTGGAATAAGTACATGATGACATGAACACAGCCGCCACCTTGAATTTTGAGAAAATACACTAAGTTAGAACCCCAAAGAGAAGGAACCAGGGGTCCTCATGAACATGAAACTATCACAGCCTTGCACTACCTACCTGCACACTTGAATCTGTTCCCTCAGTACTCAAAGAACTAAGCAAATCCTGGGGCAGCAAGTGCTGCCAGTTATGTGTTCACTTATGAAACATCTGCTCTAAATGCTTTCTGTACATGAGTCTATTTAATCCTTCTAGCAAACCTACATCATAGGGACCATTGTAACCTCATTTATACAGATGAGGAAATTAAGGCACAGAGAGTTTAAGTACCATGCCCAAGGTCATAGAACTAGTAAGTGGCAGAAGCAGAACTCAAACCCAACAGTATGACCCCAAAGAATGAGTTCTCAACCCTAGCGCTCTTTCCTGGAATCAAAGGGTATTACGCACTGGACTCTCAAAGGAGCTAGCTTCTTAGTGGCTCAAACATCTTCCCTGTGGTGGACCATAGGTCAACTCCTATGAAACCTGAGAAGATTCTGGCTTCTCTAAAAGTCATCTGGGAGACCTGACAGACTCTTTGAATCATCATACTAACTATATTTTAAGTAGACCCAAATACAAGTCTGATGTCTGTACATCATACAAGACACACAATAAATGTCTTTTTATTGACTTACTTTGTTGGTGAAAGAAATATTTAAAAATAGGCATATTCAGAAAGTCTTTGCCTTTTGCCCTCCAGGAATTTGTACTCGGCTCCCCAGATGCCCTGGACCGAGCAAGGCGTGTGCCCCCACCCGCCTTCAACAGCCACCACGGAGTTAATTCGTATTTCCAAGGCCTGGCACATGTTCAGTCAAAAACCTGGCTGAGTGCCTGTTGTTTACTGAAGCTGGGGAAGAAGCATCTGCAACATTACGAAAAGCATATTGTAAAAGGCAACACATGCAAATTAAACCTCTTGAGCTATGAGTAAATTGCTGGGAAAATTTATAACTCATTTAATAAAACTTGAAGTAAATACATAGCCTGGCTCCCAGGGAAAACAAAATATTTCCCACAATTCTCTCCTCTTAAGGAGGAAAAAAAAAAAAAACAAAGGACCATAGAGCCAGGCGGCTCCATCAAGTATAAAGTATAAATAGCAGCTGTGGTGTAAGCAAAACCCATTTTGGATTGTAGGGTATTTAATACCCACATGGGCAGTGCCACACCCTCTGTTCTGGGATATATCTAACAATATCCAGGCCTAGAACATCTCTGTAACTATCCATGGCTTTCCTCACCCAACACAACTCTACCAGGCATCTTCTTTGTAATAATTCATTCAATTAGTATTTATTGTCTACCCAAGAGCCACTGCAACGTGTTGATTAAAAACATACCTCCTGGGGACCTGCTGCCTGGCTTGGTGCAGAGGCTCTGCCCCTCGCTAGCTGTATGACCTTGAGCCTCATACAGGTTGTCAACTCTCTGTGCCTCAGTTTCCTCATTGGTAAAATAGCAATTACAAGGATATCCACATCCTGGGGTCATTGTGAAAACTGAATGGGTCGAGTGCTTGCAACAATGCCTGGCAAATAGCCATCTTTTAATAAATATCAACTCCGTGTTATCTCCTTGAGTGACAGCACAAAGTCTGCAGGGCTGGCGGTCCATAACAGGGAGAGGCCCAGAAGATGAGGTGGGAGATTCAGCAGGACCAAGTCACCATGAGCCTTGCAGGCCCTGGAAAGACTTCGGACTCCATACCAAGTGCAACAGGTCACCACTGGAGGGACTGAAAGATGCGAGTGACTCCATCTGATGGGCAATTCAAAAGCCCATTCCAGCTGCCATATGGTGAATGGGTCACAGGGACACAGGAAGGGAAGGGGAAGGGGCAGAGAAGAAGCGGCCAGGGCCCTCCCAGCAAGAAAGATGTGTCCCTGGGCGTGGCCTGAGGGGCTGCCTGGGAAGACTCAGAAGATAGTTTAGGAGTGGAGCTGATCGGACTTTGGAATGGTTTGTATGTGAGGATGAAAGAAAGAAAGAAATCACGAATGATTCCTAGACTGGGGAGGCCTGTGATGGACACTGGAGAATACTGAGCAGACACGGCTTTTCATTTCAGTGAGAGCTTTAAAGATGCTCGGTCAGAGCAGCCAGATACACATGAAGTAGAACCGAGAGAAAATGGGGTATCAGTACCTCAGTGCATAGTTTACAGTCCAAGGTTCAAAGAAGAGAGAACATGGTTTTAAGGAAGGGCATAGCATACAGGGCACAGTGCCCGGCCCTGAGGACATGGTCACTGGAGTCCCACAAAGAGAGGGCCACATGAGCACGTGTGGAGGGGGAGTGGGAGGGTCTAACCCGGGCCACTTTGAAGAAGCAAGGCCAGTCACTCAACAGAAATGGTGCATCCATCCAACTCATTACCCACTTGCTAGAAAATCTAGACGAAAAGTGGGGCGGGACATATGATCTCATTCCCATTTGGTCACCCATTTTCCGTCATTCAGGGAAGCATCAGGAAGCCCTCGGAAAAAACCGTCAACAGTAAAGATCAGGTATATGGAGCAGCGGTTTGGAGCCCCAAGCCTTCAGTCAAGGAGTCCAGGGTTCAAGTCTGAACTTGAGCACTCACTCACTGTGTGACTTCAGACAAGTCACTCATCTCTAATCCTCAGTGCCTGTAAAATGGAACAATATTATCTACCGTGTAGAATTATGGGAAATAACACTCCTGAAGGGTGCAGCACCCTGCCTGCCATGAAACAAAAGTTCCCCGCAGTTCTATTAAGGAGATGACTGTTCCTCCCACAGAATCCTGCAGGTCTTCTATCACAAGCTTGTCCACACTTGATGGTTATTGCCCATTTCAGCATCTCTGTTTTCTCACCAGTTTGTAAAATATATAAGTGAACTGGTCTTGGGTTGCTCATATTTACTACCTGCAGCTAACAAGGTGCTGAGCATTAGTAATACTAACACTATAATTATTATTTATGAAAGTCAATATTACAAAACTCTCACTCTGTGCCCAGCGTGACACTAAGCACCTGGCAGGCATTAAATCCCAGGAAAGGGTGGAGCAGCTTGAATCCTTCGCTTTCAATCTCTGTTCCACCATTTACTCGCCTTCTACCATTCAGTGCCCTTATCTGCAAAACAGGGGGTGCTGGTGCTGGTGGTGTAGTCTCTAAGTCATGTCCAACTCTTGTGACCCCATGGACTGTATAGCCCTCCAGGCTTCTCTGTCCATGTGATTCTACAGGCAAGAATACTGGAGGGGATTGCCATTTCCTCCTCCAGGGGCAAAATGGGAGGAAAGCAGTATAACTCCATTGAGTTGCTGTGAGGATTAAGTTAATTAATAAATGTAAAGCTCTTAGAACAGGACTGTGCCTAAGTAACACCTATAAAAGTGTTAACCATAATTATGATTATTAATAACAACCACCCTACGTAAGGCTTCCCTGGTGGCTTAGATGGTTAAGAATCTGGAGACCCAGATTCAATCCCTGGGTTGGGAAGATCCCCTAGAGAAGGGAATGGCAATACATTTCAGTATTCTTGCCTAAAGAATTCCATGGACAGAGGAGCCTGGTGGGCCACAGTCCATGGGGTTGCAAAGAGTCAGACACGACTGAGCAACTAACACTTTTACCACCCTATGAGCTTTCCGCATTTTAAAAACAAAGGTGCTCCTATCATCCCATTTTATAAACAAAGACACAGTGAAGTTCAGCAAACTCCCCATGGGCATACTCTCCAGAAACCAGACGCCTGACGAATATGTTTAGGAGGAATAAACGAGCATTACACCTTGCTGGGGAGCTCATTGTGTGAAAGCTGTGGGCCTGAACATCAGAGAGGGACAGGCAGGAGCAGGCTTTCCAAGGCGTGTCATCGGCCTCCCTGACACGGCGGGCCCCAGGGAACAGTACGGTGGAACACAGGACGCACGCATGGATCAGGAGGATGCTGGATCTTCAGGAGAAATGAACAGAAGACAGAGAAGAAAACCTGGGAACAAGGATATGCCACAGGTAAAAGGCAGACATGATCCTTTTAGAAATGGAAACTCTGTTGTTCATACTCTGCCAGCATCTCTATGGCAGGGACTGCTCAAACCACAAGCCAAGAGCTGGCAGGACAGCTCAGAACCAGGAAGTGAATTAGGCTCTGCTGCGTGACTTAAACCAAGCACATGTGACTACACATTTTGGTGTCCCCCCTAAATCTAGGCTGCTTTCAAGCAGAGAAGCCTTCCTTCTGGGCACAGGGAGCCTTCCTCCCCACCCCCAGGGGCATCTTTACTACCCCTGTACTCCTGCTGCTGCAGTCGCTTTCCTTCTTAATCCAGAGACCTTCATGCTTCGGAGGATGAAGGCACAAACCTCACCTGTCTTGAAGGTCAAAACAACTGGCAGGCTTCCTTGCACCATGGAAAAGCAGACAGTCAACCAGCCCCTGTGAGAACCATACAAGGCTTCAGGCGTCGAGACAACAGAGTGACAGAGACCTGGCTCTGTCATTCACCCACTGCACAGCCTGAGGCAAGGCACCGAAGCCCTTTAATGGACCTGAGTCTCAGGCACCTCATCCTCAAAATGGGATGAAAAACAGTACCTACCACGGGGCCTTGGAAAAATGAATGGAGCATGCAAAACCCAGTGCCTGGGATGTAGGTACTCAGAAAGGTTAGGAGCTGTTGCTATGGTTGCTGCTGTTTGGATGTTGAAGTGGTTTCATCCGGAAAGGACTTACTCTCAATGAAGTTGAAAATATTAATTTCCTTGGGGTGAGGAGGGATGAATTGGGAGAACACAGAGGATTTTTAGGGTGATAGAAATAATACTGTATGATACTATAGTGATGGATACATGTCATCATATATTTACCCAAAACCACAATGTATACCACCAAGAATGAATCCTCACGTAAACTACGGACTTTGGGTAATTATCAGGTGTCGATTTGAGTCCATCGGTTGTAACAAATGGAGCACTCTGGAGAAGGAAATAGCAATCCACTCCAGTATTCTTGCCTGGAAATCCCCATGGATAGAAGAGACTGGCAGGTTACAGTCCATGGGTCACAAGTCAGACACAACTGGAGCATCTTACCACACATGGCAGGGGATGTAGATAACATGGGGGCAGGGAGTACATGGGCAATTTCTGTACCATTCTCTCCATTTTGCTGTGAACCTACAACTGCTCTAAGAAAAAAACGGTCTTAAAAAACATTTCCCCAGGGTAACACATAGGCCAGAGGAACTCAGTAAAACCTCTTTACAGGAACCTCTGCAAATTCTGCTCCAGCCCCGCCCCACACATGCTGTAGATGACAGCAATGGAGATTCGGGGATCCTGGCACCGGGGAACTTTTTAAACTCCTGACAATTCTTCTAAGAATAAAGGCAGAAGATGACTGCTCCTGACGCACTGCTCCAGGCCTCTCTCCAATCTCTCCTGTATTTGGACATCACTCAGGCCCATCAGAATCCTGAGACTGCTGTCTGCTGACTGACAGCAGAAAGAGAAATTTAGAGGTGTGAGTGAAATGACAGAGCTGTCACGGCTGCCTCAGAAACGACTCTTTCCTTAAAGAAAGGAAAGATAACAGAAAAAAAAAAAAAAAAACCTTCAGACAGCTGCGATACCCTGTCACAGTTCCTGGGAGAGATTTTTTTCAAAGTACCTTTGGATGAATTTAAAAAACTGAGAAGAGCAAAATATTTATCCCCAATTTTAATAGTAGTCCTTGTATGAGTAGGACAGAATCTGGGGGACAAATTCCCTTCTTTGCAGGGAATTCTATTCAGTACTCTGAAATGACCTATATGGGAAAAGAATCTGAATAAGAATGGATACATGTGTATTTATAACTGGCTCACTTTGCTGCAAAGCAAAAACTAACACAACATTGTAAATCAACTTTACTCCAATAAAAAAATGTTGTTGAATTCCCTTCTTTGGACCCAATATAAGAAAATGTCAGCTAAATATTCTTATTTGGAGAGTAGGAACAATTTTATCATCCTTTAAAAAAAATTGGTTGGAAAAAAAATTGCAAATCCCAGACTCCAAAGTCTCCTTCCTTTCAGCGAGACTAGCTCATGACCTCAGATTCTAACTCTCAGGTGGACTTTCGGTCAACAAATACCATATTAGTCACTGTGATTGCCAGCCCTGGCTTCTGTGACCTGGCACATCACAGTCACATGTGTGTTACACACTCAGACAACAGACAACAGCCTGGCAAGATGCCCCAGTCCAAGATCTCTGTTGTCCTTCCTTGTCATCAATATTTACACCACTATCAGTAGCTTAAAATGTCTTCTTTCTTTCTTTGACATCCAAAACATAAAAAACTGACCCCTGTAGAAGGCAGGGGTCAGGGGGACTTCTCTCAAAAACAAACCACCCTAGAAGGAAAGGCACAAGCTAAGCCTGCACCCAGCATCCATTCAGCAACAGAGAAGTCAGTGGCCAAGGGGATCACATTTCAAAGGCCCCTATTTGTCTCAGTTTTCTGAAAGCCTTAACTTTACAATAACCGTGAGAATAAACAGATTCCCAATCTCACCCACAGGTCAAATACATCCCAGAAAGGAATGTCTCTATTAAGATAATGCCTTAGAAAAACCAATAATTCTAACAGCAACTAAAAAGAAATCATGATAGATGGAAGGAAACTGCACTCTGAGTATTTTTCCAAGAGTCCAACCAAGAGAGTCAAGCAGACCAGCATACGAAACTCCATCCCTGCTTGTAAAACGCTCCAGGAGAACCACAAACCTACACTGAACTGCTGATTGATGTAACACTTGGATCAGAAATACACCGCATGAAATACAATTTCCAGAGAGGAAAAGGAAGTCCTTGATGAGCCTGGTGAAAGAGTGATAAAAGGTTCACTCAAGGCTTGCACTTTAGTATCAGATTGTGGGAAACTTTCATTGAAACAACCCAACTGAGTCCATTAGCCGTCCGTCGGCAAGCACTACATAAACCCTTAACACCTCGCCTAAGAGAAGGCTCCATAATCACCCAGGTTCCTGCCAGGAGGAGATGGAAGGCAAAGCAGCAGATGGAGGGGCTGCCTGAAGCCAACCCAAGAACAAAAGACACGCTTCTTGGATGGGGAGAGCGAGAGAAGGAGAAAAGATCCACAGGAAGAAGAGAACAGACCACTGGAAACTTCTCTCTCCACTAGCATCTGCACGGTCCCAGCACTGACACTTGGGCCACTGAGAAGCCCTGACTGCGGAAAAGAGGAATGGAAACGTGATAGGAGCAAGAATAGGGAGACTGGGGTTTGGGCCCTTATGTCTGCATAACAGGCATTATTCACGCCCTCAACTCTCAACCCAGGACAATAACTTCTGCCTTTCCTACATTTGGGATTATTCAAAATAGCCAGTGTAACAATGGCAAAGAAACTGCTTTCAAGATGTTAAAACACTGAACAAATCTAAGGCATTGTTACTGTTTTAGATACTATGTAAGTTAGCACGCCATAGTTCCTTTGCTTGTCTGCGTGCCCAGAGCTGTGATTAGGGCTAAAGGGGATGAGCTGACACAAACATAGAAGATACGGTCTTCGACGCTATCTCCCTTCCAAGCTCTCTCTCTTTGCTCATCTCCAAAGCTTTTCTTCAACAAGTTCTCTGGTTTTGCCCTGACTTTTGGTCCCCAGGGATGATTGAGAGAGAAGGAGGACAGCTCAGTCAATAGACTAAAACCCCATAAGCTGGCCACATAAAACGGACATGCTAAAAAGTACTGTGGGGCATATTGGGACCCAAGACGGAAAAACCCCAATTAGATGGGTGAATATAGAGGTAGTTTTTAAAGCTGTTTGAATGGCAACACTTTCTCCCCTGATGAATCCTCTGCCAAAGTCTAATATTTAAGTAGATCAGGGTAGAAGGGCTGGGGTTGAGGTGAAGGGTTCACATTCTACATCCCAGCTTCCCCTCACCTGTGAAGTGGACAAAAGAAAAGTCAGGAAACCCATGAGCATTTCATCTCTTCCTTTTCCAGAAAAGAAGAACAAGACTAACACAGGAGAAAAAGCTGGACCACAGCCCCAAGTTAGTTCTTGGCCAGAGCAGGCTTCATTCTTCTCATACCCAGTCCATGCCTTTTCCACAGACCACACTACCCACTAAAATGGCTCAGGAGGATGTATGTCTGAACAGAGAACTGGAAACATAAGTAACCAGAGATCCGTAGAATCCTCAAATATCAAAGGGCAAATGGGCCACAGGGCCAAGGCTGACATTAGCCTTCCACCTGAATCCACTGCTATAGGAGTGGCCCTTGAGTTCTATCTCAGACAACTCCGTTTGCACAGAGTCCTTGATAAACCCAACAGATACACATGCCAAATACTCCCCAGGGCATCAGCCCTAGAACAAGATTCCCACATGCAGCAGGCAACAACCCCCGCCCCTCACCAGATACCATCACCTCCATGTACCAGCTAACTTTTGGAAGGCATAAATTTAAAAGTTGTTTCTGGGGACTCAGAGTTTCATTTCTTCTAAAAATAGTATTGTCAATGGTGAGAGGTTCCTAAGGCTATCCCAGGAAGATCTATGAGACACATAGTTTAAGATGCTAATAAGGAATCATCCGTCTCTTAGGAAGAGAAAATTAAAGCACTGAGCATATGCTTCTAAAGGCGTAGAAGTTGATGAAAGGTACCAAGGATAAAAAAGTAAACATCGAAAAATTATTACAATAAGTGTGAGCTTGTGAACATAAACTGATGTAAGCCAGAAACTACACCAGCTCAGCTCCACAGAGCTGAATCCCATTACATCGGGTGTATGTGTAAAGAGCCTCTTGATGAGGGTGAAAGAAGAAGGTGAAAAATCTG